>NC_034610.1:4300165-4310873 GCF_900095145.1 Mus pahari
TTCCTTCCTTCCTTCCTTCCTTCCTTCCTTCCTTCCTTCCTTCCTTCCTTCCTCCCTTCCCTCCTTTCCTCCTTCCTTCTCTTTCTTCCTCCCTCCTTCCTTCCTTCCTCTCTTCCTCTTTCTCTCCTTTTCCTTAACCCTCCCTACTTTTTCAACATCCTTACCTGGATAATTTCAAAATACTCCCCTGGCCTTCTTCTAAACCCCGTGCCTAATCAGCTATTAGGAATTAGGGAATGGTTTAAAGTATTTTGGGGGGAGGGTCAATATGTTTTACTTTAATGTTGGTTACAGTTTGTGGACAAGATGGGTTTCTATGACATTCCTGGCTTCTTGCATGAGGTCTAAAGCTGGAGTGGGCATTAAGTGTGCAGAAGAGAAACGTGTGTGTTTTGCTCCTGTTTGTGCATTGCTCTCTTGCATGCTCGTGGGATGGAAGACAGAGCAATAACCAGCAAGGCTCCAGTCAGCCTTGGGGAAAGATCTAGAGACCCATCGGAAGCCTCCGGGGAGTAACAGCGAATCGAAGCTTTCTAGCGATTACCTGCACAGAAACAGAATGGATGAGCTCACTCAAGGAGGAGGGAAACTGGTGGGATCGTCTGGGAACGCGCTGTGAGGAAGGATTGGGTCTGGCCTACTTGAGTGGGCTGAGAATAATTAACAGGCTTCAGCAGCCCGAGTGAGGCTGTCACCTGTGTGTGTGAGACGCTCCCTAGAGATCTGGTGTTAATAACGTCCACCCTGCTGTACAAGGAGTGGATGAACCGGAGCTGCCTGACCAGTTGCCGATGAGTGAGTTTGGACCCTGGACCTCCTCACTAACGTGTCTGTCTTGACTTCTTGGGCAGCCTGCAAAAAGCCATCCTCGGTTCTGGGTAATCACAACAAAAACTAATGACACCCCCCCCCCGCCCCTCACAGCCTCCCCCAGCTGGTCCAGGAGGAAGCCAGCCAGGGAGGATGAGCAGACAGTTACAAACGCATTGTGACTTTTGGCAAAGTGCCTCCACCTCCATGCATCCTCCCTCCTGCTGCCAACGGGGCCTCAGGCTCTTGTAAAGTCAGTGTGTTCTTGTGAGCCATTAGTTCCTTTGCAATGTTGATGCCAACTTGATGTATAATCAAAGAAAGCTGTCATAGTTTAGATTATATTCATGGGGGGTGGAGAGTGAGAGGGAGAGAGAGAGAGTGAGTGATAGGGAGGCTTGAGAAAGCAAATACATATTTTTGCAGGCTGATTGTTTAACATGGTCATTATTTAAAGCTAAGTACATTTTAAATTTCATTAAAAATACATGCAATAAATATGTAATGCGTATCATTTTCTGCCTGTGTTGTTGTATCTGATCATCTGAGGCTATTGGTGCCAACTACATTTATGTGATAAGAATGCGATTTCTAGCCATGTCTCTCTGTATACACACGCCTAGACCATACAAGTGCATCATCATAGTGTGTGTTATGCACCTACATACACAGGTACGTGTCACTACATATTAGGTACTGGCAGTTAGAGTGGTACTGTCCAGGTCACAGAGTTCAGTGCCTGGCTTATGGGAGCCACTCTGCACATGGGGGCATGGTGAATATTGCAACATTGACCTTGATGCCTAGGTATCTGCAGGGCTTCTTAATCCCACTTCCCTCTCCCTTCCTTGCTAACGGCTATCTACACACAGCAAAGATGTCTGTTCCTTAACTGCATTCCAAGTCTTATCCTTACACCCAACAGGGAAATGTAGCCATCGCTCTTCATCAAAGGGAAACATCTCTACCGCAAATGGCGACTATCCCAGGAGACTGTATCTGGGCACAATGCAAAGATTCATGGCTTATGGGGCACCAGCCCAGTGAATGCTCCTGCAGCACAGCTCCTGCCTCTGTGGCTCAGGGAACATCATGGGAGAGGCCTGGAAAGATGACAAGGGCCGTGGGACTGCCTTTTTTAGAAATGGCTTCATAAAATAAGACGTGGACACTGACCGTATCAATAGTCATGATGATGCAGAAAGGGAAAATCTCATAGAGCCCCACCCCTAGAACTACAGGCAGCCAATGATTGCTAAGAGAGTAAGAACTAGACCCTCCCAGCCATGAACTCCTTGATTGGTTTTCCTGGTCAGCCCTGAAACCACATACCCAACAAAAACAGACAGGGCAGGTTAGAGTTGCATATTTGTCTGAATATGTGTGTGTAACAACAACAGTCAAAGAAAATGAGGTTGGAGATTTGAGAGTTGGGGGGCATTGAACTGGAAGGGGAAAAGGGAACAGGGATGGTGAAATGATATGCCAATTAAAAAGGTAAAAATAAATGAAAAAATGAAAGGAACCAAAAATGAAAATTAAAAAAAAAACTTTTCTGTACAGTGAGAGAGCAGGAATCTACAGTGGTGGCAACCAGAGCCAGGAGGCACAGCTTGTCCGGTGCCAAGACTGAATGTGGACGGACAGAGGCATAGCGCCTGGTATCGGGGCTTCTGATACAGGAGAATTTGCTGGCCTGTATAGACAGAGCTCACAGCTCCTGAAAGCTCATGACCACGTGAGGACAAAGAATAGACTGAGAATCACGAGAGAGGGTAAATCGTTGGTGGCCTCCTCGCCTAGCCCAAAACTGTTGGGAAGCCCCGTAAATAAAAAGTATTGCCTGATGTTTGAAACCTCCTTCCCTGACCTCCAGAGGATCTGAGGGTAAACATGAGTCACTGTTATCAAAGCAGCGGAGGAAAACCCAAGATTATAAAAGCAACCACCATTAGGGCGGGTGGGAGCAAGTGGGCTGTCTGTGTGTTTGGTTTGAAGCCGGATTCGTGCAGGGTGGATGAGCCCGAGCGCTGTCTGAACCTGTGGGTTATTTTTAAAAGCCCTGCAGGGGTTTCACCTACCTGTCTGCCAGGTAGCCAATCCCCACAGCACCGATGAAAAACCCCACGTTCACTACCGACTGAAACAGGTCCAGCATCCAGGAGTGAGCACACACTAGGTTAAACTGTCCAGATGTGAGGTGCCGTCCAAGCCAGGAGAGAAGGGGTTGGAGGTGGGGGGGGGGGAGAAAACGCTATTAGAATCTCTTTAGTCACGTTCATCGCAGAGTTCTTTGAATACCCCTAGCTGGGAGCCCCTGGGAGCCCCAGGGGTGCAGCTGACCTACTATGTGGTACCTTACTCTTGAATATTTCTTGAACTGAGTGCCAATAACCCAGCTGCTTCTTAACCCATGCTAATTGTCTATACATTGCCAAAAGATTTCCCCTGGGATCCGTTTAGCATTTTTCCATCTGACAGGGTGAGTCTGGCATTTGGCTAAAGCACTGGCTCTATCGGCTGAAAGCAGGTAGTGGCTTGACTTACAGACATAAGACTTACAGACAAATTCATCTTCTCCCTTCTATTTGTAAGGCACAAATGTGAGTGGAGGCAGACCCTTGATACACATGCACAGCTAGAGAGAAGCAAGCTTTGAACAACTCTTAGCTGACTTTAATAAATAAATAAAATAGGGAGATTCAAGGTGTCCTGCGGTGACAGTTACATTTGGTCTGGTTTGCTTGGAAGGCAGGAGGAAATTGAGCAGACAAGAGACCGTCTTCTAACATCCATTCTGCCGTCTCTAATTCTGCAGCCTGGTGCACAATCAAGTCCTTCTGCTGTGGCCTCAGTTTCCTGACCTCTGTACAAAGGGATGAGGTGAGTTACTCTGTAGAGCTGTCTTAAAGGGGTGTGGTGTCCCTTCCAGGAGCCTTGATGTGGCTTGAAGGCCATTTCAGATCTCCCCATGATCCCCACGAGGCTCCAGGCCAGGATCTCTCCCCAGGGACCCAAGGTGTCATCTCCTACTAGTGGCTTAACAGCTCCCTCTGTGTTTGCAGGACAATTCCACTGTAAGTTTCCATACCTGATTTTTCTCTTCACAGAATGAGGCTTCACAATTAGATCGCGCGTGCGTGTGTGTGTGTGTGTGTGTGTGTGAATGTGAGTGTTCATGGGTGCATAGGTGTGTGCACTTGCACACGGGTTCAGAGAACAGCCCTTGCAGCCATTTCTCAAGAGCCAGCCCCCCCCCCTCTTTGAAATAGGGCCTTCTCAGTGGCCAGAATACAGCCAACTAAGTTCGGCTGGCTGCCTAGCAAGCCTTGGGAATCCACCTGTCTTTGGGTCCCTGGTGCTGGAATTACATTCATGTGCTTCATGTGCCCAATACCTGGATATATATATATATATATATATATATATATATATATATATATATATATATATATTGTGGGTTCTGGAGTCTAAACTCTGATTCTCATGCGAACAAGAAAGTGCTTTACCTACTGAGCCATACCCTCAGCCAATGACTATCTTATCTGTTTAAAGTACCCTTATCATCATGGTATGTGTGTGTATGATACATGTAAGTAGGTGTGCCCATGTTAACTGCATGCGTGTGAAAGTCAGTATACAACTTTGTGGACTTGGCTCCCCCCACCTCCTTTTCTGGGGACTCGTGAGATCAGTCTACTGGCCTCGGGTTTTCAGGCTTGCTTTGCAAGTGCCCTGACCCTCTAAGCCATCTTGTCTGCCTCTGGAACCTCTACTTTTTAATAAAACATAATTGTTTCGTAGTCTAACCTGCAGCCTCAAAGGTTCCTGTGGGTCCTTTGGCCCCAATAAAGAGGAACAAATATCTCTGGAGTGAAGAGCGTATCTTATAATACTCCTTAGAGGAGCACAGGAGTCAGGGGAGGGTCACACTTTCTGGTGACATGAGTGTGGTGGGGGAATAGAAGGGCTTCTGACAAATGTGACTCCCAAATGCGTGCCCACATCTGGCATCATGTTGGGCACCCCAATGTGCGCTTGTTTGCTGCTCACGGTTGAGTCCTGACATACCAGTCTCATGCCCGCCAGCGTCAGCACAGTTCTCCCTGACTACCTCAGGCAAGTGAGAGGCTGCGTGTTTTTACCAGGAAGCTAGGATTTTATAAGGCATATGGGTCCAAAAAAGCACGTCTGGACAAGCGTAAGAACCATGCATTTCCTGGTTCTTTCTTAAGACAGACTCAGTTATTTGCATCTTTGGCATCCTAGCTCACTTACCTCCGTGACGATGGAGGAGCCGGGAGTGTCATATACCCAGCCATGCTCGCAGGGGCTCAGTGGCAAGTGGCTCCTGTTGGCAGCCAGGCTGGACAGTGGGTCCACACAGTCAAGGGTGCTCTGGTTCCAGTCCACCTCATACCTCATGCACTGGCTGAGGAAGGAGGCCTCGCCCGCAGACCCCAGGCCCGGCACAGTGTAGTTCAGCTCCTCTGCCGGGCTCCAGCCACACCGCTGGCTCAGCTCGGCCACTCCAGGACTCCGGCAGTGATGGTCGGGGGTGAAGCCCAGGAAAACGATGCCCACGTAGATGGGGGTGAAGGCACCGGAGAGCAGAGATAAGAGGAAAAATGTTTGTTTCTGGAAGAGGTGGAATTCCCCTATATGTTCTAGAATATCGTCCACGGTCGGCATGGCTCCTGGAGGCAGCCGGTCCTGAGGCTTCACCTACAGGGTTTCAAATGCTGCTGAAGGCAGCTGCGGTCAGCTCAGGACGACTCTTGACCAAGAGTCAAAGGGTGAGCATTAGCTTATTTAGAGAGGGACCAGCCTTCGGGTCAGACTTCCCTCGGACAGGCCAACTTCCAATCGCACCTCTCCAATGGGGGAAGTTCTTGCTGCCCGGAAATGCCCAGAGCAGGCCCTGGAGTGTGTTTATTGTAACCTCATTCTCTGTGAGTTCCTCTTTGCTTCTCAGCAGCATTACAAACAATCCCTTCTCTGTATCCCACGGGGAGAAATCTGAGTCTCTTAGCATATCACAGCTGGTTAATCTTTCCCTAGCACGTTAAGTGGCCAGAAAATTAATATACCCTTGTCACCTATACAGCTGGCCTCTCCTGTCGGTGTGACAGAGACACCCGTGCACTTGACTGTATATGCTCAATGCAATGTGCACCAGGGTCTGGGGTTTCCTCCAAGCTCAAGCTCCTGGACCCCCGTGAAAGCAATGCACTTGAGTGACATGCTGTGGCGGCTTGCTTTGATTTTCCTCAGACTGGATTCTTCTGACTTTTCAAAGGGTTCATTTCAGTTTGACATTCTTACCTCTCAACCCACTTGTGAAGAAAGAGTAACACATTTGCCTTATATATAGGTCAATTGCCAACGCAGGGCATAGGCATATTTGTTTCATGGTCATTCCGTTGTTCCATTTGTGTTAGAAACCCTAACCTAGGAATGCTGGTAAGGGTATCCAAACGCCAGGGAAACGGGCGATCTTTCTTTCTTGTTGGACAGAAGCATCCCAGAGCAGAGTGATGCTCCCAAGCCAAGCAAAGAAGGAATCTGCTGACAAACCTGCATGATAAAACTGGGATGTATCGTCTGTCTGTCTGTCTGTCTGTCTGTCTGTCTGTCTGTCTGTCTCCCTTCTCTTTTGTTTGCTCCCCCTCTCTTCCCCTCTCTTTTCCTCTTTCTGATTTCCCATCTTCCTTCTCCTCCTCCCCAGTCCTCCTCCTTTTTTTTTTTCCTGTCAAATAATCAGTGGGCTTAACAGCTCAGTCCAAAGGTAGTGACCCGTAGTAATTCCCTTCTCCCTGCAGCTGCTGGCTGGACACTCCACTTGCTCTGATTTCCCTCAGATTGGATCCTTCTGACTTTTCAAAGGGTTCACTCCAGTTTGGCATTCTTACCTCTCAACTCACTTGTGAGGAAAGAGTAACACATTTGTTGTATATATAGGTCAATTGCCAACACAGGACAAGTGGAGGATGCCTGTGCCTGCCTGTCATGGCCTTGTCTGCCATCCAGAGATGCTCCATTACCTGGGCTCCTGCAGCCCCTTGGTCATCTGCTCATTGAGTGGGTTCAGAGCCTTTTAGGCATTTCCTCTGTCCTGTCCAGACATCCTAAGGGACTACGTCAGAACCTGAGGCCACATCTATTATTCACTGGGCAGGCCGTGGGAGTGGGCTCCTTCAAAAGCAACTATGATTGTCAAGCCTCCCTCTACATCCAGGGACCAGACATGGTCCTCATTGCCTCCTACTAAGAAATTCACAAGTGCTCACACCTGTGACTGACTCATGGGTACAGTCCATATCAGGACGCCAGATCTTCACACCCGTGAGCGAGAGGCCTCCAGGTGAGAGTCAAGAAGAGCATCTTGTGCCAAGGAACGATGTTGAAATTCATCCTGAACTAGAAAGACTGATCAGATAAAGTACAGGAGCTCTCGGATCACTTACAACGTTGGCTCCGCAGTCACTTGACACGTTACTAGTGAGCCGCTAACACTGAAATGAAGCCCAGAGCTGAAGAGCTATAAAATTGATGCTAGTAGGTGACAGCCTAGAGGAACCACACTAGCAAGCAGCTCCGTGTGGCCCCATGGAAGAAGCCACAGTCAGGAGCTATTTCAGTGCTGGGCATTTCAATCTGGGCATCTTGTATTTTTTATTTATTTGTCAATTGTCAATTTATTTGTAGGACATTCCACATTCAGAAATACGACCTGAGGGTAATCTGGGACATTGATCATTTAATCCACACAAACCGATAATTTATTGTGATTAATGGCAGAAGTATTTCTCAATCTTCTAACAGGTTCCTCATAGTACAAATAAACCTCCCAGGGTTCTGCCTTCCGTTAGGTACTTCAGGCAACTGTCTGCAGTCACGCTGACATTAATTTCTTAGTTTCCCCAGATTTTCAGCACCAGTGGGCTGAGCTAGTCAAAGAGAGATGTTAGACCAGGCCACAGGCACATCACAGACAAAAAGACAGGGAGAGAGGAGGGTTTAGGGTCATTTGTCATGCAGGATGGCTTCATGAGATGGTACCCATATCTGACATTGGTGCACCCTTTAGCCAGGTGGGGTCAATCTGAAACAAGATGGCAGAAGCAGATGGCCTCATAGAGTCGGAGACTGTGTGTTGTCGGCACAGTGAAGAGGTTGACAGAAGTTGGTGGAGTTTAGTGAGGAAGGGCACAATAGTCCAGCTTGTCCTTATATGCAGCCATGATGCCAGGCACACTCTTAATGTCCCTGGTAAACTTGGTGATTCCACCTGAGTCAGAGTTGATATGTGTGATCACGCAGGACTCAGCAGGTTGGTTGACAAGTAGACATTCAACCCCATACTGCCATCTTCCTCCCTGTTCTTCCTCTCTTCTCCTGCCCCACCCTACTCCTATTCTGTCTCTTTCTTCATGGACCGCCTCACCCTTCCATGGTTATCAGAGCCATGTGGGATCTGTAGATGAGCACAGACTCTTTGGCCCAGAACTATGGACTTATTCCACTAGTGGGTGTGAACCATGGCTTAAGAAAGCTTCTTCATGGTATATCAGGATTCATCTTCTAGAACTTTCCACTCATTGGGACACTGTTCTCCCTTTTGGATGCAGGTTAAGTTAAAGACTTTCTCATGTAGAAATTCCAAGAGTGGAAATTCTCAGAATCTCGCTTTCCTAGAATAGGTACTGCTGTTTCTCAGAAGTGTGGGGTGGCTGTGAGACTGGCTGGTCAGTGATCACCTGGAATCTGCTGGTCTCCTCCCCTCCAGCATTAGGACTTCAAGTTCACACCACCACATCTGACTGTTGGTGCAGGTTCTGAAGGTCAACCTTAGGTCTTCATGCTTGTACCGTGAGCATTTTGTTTAGCCATCCCCCAAGCCCCTAACGTGGATACAAATTGAATTAGATTAACAAAATGAAAACCACAAAACCCATGGCTATCAGTGAAACTATGTAGGACTTCCTGCCTCGCATGCCTCTGGCAGCTTCCTTGGCCATCTTTTTTGTTTGTTTGTTTAAATTTACTTATTTACTTACTTATTCACTTTGCATTTTGATCACAGCCCCTCCCTCCTCCCCTCCCAGTCCCACCTTCACATCACCTTTCTCCCCCTCCTCCTTCCTTTTCTCCTCGAGAAGATGCCCACCGCGGGTACCAACCCACCCTAGCACATTAATTTGCAGCAGAACTAAGTGCATCCTCTCCCACTGAGGCCCAACCAGGGAGTCCAGCTAGGAGAAATGGATCCAAAGGCAGGCAACAGAGTCAGAGAAAAGCCCTATTCCAGTTGTTAGGAGACCAAGTTGCATATCTGCTACAAATGTGTAGGGGGCATTGGTCCAGGCCTAAGCATGTTCTTTGGTTGGTGGCTCAGTCTCTGTGAGCCCCTATGGGCCCAGGCTGCTTGACTCTGTAGCTCTTCTTGTGGCATCCTTGATCCCTCTGGCCCCCTCAATTCTTCCTCTAACTTTTTGGCAAGACTCCCTGAGCTCTGCCTGATGTGTGGCTGTGGGTCTCTGCATCGGTTTCCATCAGCTGCTGCTGGGTGGAGCCTCTCAGAGGACAGTTACGCTAGGCTTCTGTCTGCAAGCAGAGCCGAGTGTCACTAATAGTGTCAGGGGTTGGCTCTCTCCCATGGGATGGGTCTCAAGTTGGGCTAGGGACTGTTGGCTGTTCCCTCAATCTCTGCTGCATCTCTATCCCTTCCCATCTTGTAGGCAGGGCAAATTTTGGGTTGAAGGTTTTGTGGGTGGGTTGGTGTCTCCCTCCCTCCACTGGAAGTCTTGCCTGGATACAAGGAGTGGCCACTTCAGGCTCCATATCCCCCACTGGTAGGATCTCAGCTAGGATTACCCCCATAGACTCCTCCATTCCAGGTCTCTAGCTCATATCAGAGATGCCTCCCAACTGATTTCAATTCTCTCTCCTAGTTCTCCCCCACATCGAACCTGATCTCACCCCCATTTCCCTCCCCATGCCCTCTCCCACCTGATTTCCTCTCCCCATCTCTCTCTCTCCGATATCTATTTTATTTCCCGTTCTGAGTGAGAATCAAGCATCTTCCCTTGGCCCCTCCTTGTTATTTAGCCTCTTTGGGTCTGTGGACATCCTGTCCTTTCTGACTAATATCCAATAAGTGAGCACATACCCTGTGTGTCTGGGTTACCTCACTCAGGATGATATTTTCTAGTTCCATCCATTGGCCTGCAAACTTCATGATGTCCTTGTTTTTAATGGCTTGGCTATCTTTTAATGGCTTTTTATTAAAGAGACAAATCCAGCCAGTTCTCTTTATTATTATAATTTATTTTATAGCCTGACTTTTCCCATGGTGCAAATTGGCATGCATGAAAATGAATTTTCTAGGATGATCTTGATCCACAGAAACCTGTAGTTGGGAAAAGAAAGGAAAAGATTAGATTGATGGACAGCCGCCGGGTCAGCCTGGGTACAGAGCTGTAGCTGTGCTATGTATGGTGGCAGTTGTCAGGGAACGGATGTATGGACCAAGTTCCTGGAAGCATGTTTCCTAGATTTATAAGCACGAGGAAACTAATAAGAAAACTGAAATATTCAGTCCAGTGGTTATTGTTATGTACAAGGGTCAAAGGAAATGAAGGAGCAGACCGAGTCAGCCCTGATATTAGATTAAGCTCTGATTTTAGGAAGTCTGAACTTCGGAAGCACTAGTGTGATTTGAGTGTGAAGTGACCCCATACACATGTTTGAATACTTCGTGTCAACTGGTAGTACTGTTTGGTAAGGTTATGAAACTTAGGAAGTGGGCCTAGGTAGAAGATATGACTCGCAAGAGGTTGGTCTTGAGTCTCTCTCTCTCTCTCTCTCTCTCTCTCTCTCTCTCTCTCTCTCTCTC
>NC_034610.1:4311028-4324025 GCF_900095145.1 Mus pahari
ACCAGGCTGGCCTCAAACTCAGAGACCCACCTGCCTCTGCCTCCTGAGTGCTGGGATTCAAGGCGTGCGCCATCATGCCTGCCCTCCTTTTGTTCATGTAATTTTCTAAATTTGGGTGCTATGTAACCAGGCAGCTTCCTATTCTTGCCGCCATGTGTTTCCTGTCATGGTGGACTGTATCCATAGTCAAACTAAGCCCTTTCTCCTTTATGTTGCTCTTGTTAGCATATTTTTTATCACAATAGGAAAAGAATAGCAAAACATCAGTCAAGCACAGAAAGGAAGCCCTTTTCAAAACATCTTCATGGATGTAGGGACCAGAGCAATGGGGTTTGTAACTCTGAATATAATATGGACAGGTGGGACCACCCCCCCTTCTAAATTATTTTTCAATTTTTAAAATTAAAATATAACATTCTTTTCTTCCTCTCCATCCTCTCTCCAGTACCTCCCAAACTCTCCCACTTCTCCTCCATGGTCTCATTTTCTTGAATTACTAGTTACATATATGTACGTAAATGTATAACGACAGCCTAGCTGCATCTGTTTAGTGTTGCTTATATGTACATGAATTTAGGGCTGACCACAGGTACTGGATAATCAGTTAGGTTACCCCTGGGGAAACCCAATTCTTCCCCTCAGCGCCTCCTAGTCGCCTGTGGTGCTTTGTGGGTGGGGTCCCCTTGACTTCCCCTTCCCTCTTTAACAAGTCCCTTGGTGTTGTCCAAGTTCAGGTCTTGTTTAGACAGCCATATTATTAAAGTATTATGGGTGTAGCTTCCCTGTCATTTCTAGGTGATACAAATCTTGCATCAGGCCTCCTTGTCCTCTGGCTCTTACATTTCTGTCCACCTTCCATAGTATTCTCTGAGCTTCAGGTTTAAGGGTTGGGTTGTAGATATATCCGTTAGGGCTGGGCATCACAGGTGTACTCTGTTTTGGCCACTTGTGTTTTGTAATGGTCGCTGCTGCAAAGAGAAGCTTCTTCGATGGGGGTTGGGGGGCGGGCTACAGTTAGTATTTAGGATGCAGTTAGGAGTTATGCTGGCCTAGTAAAGTGGCAGAGTGAGGTTCTCTTCTAAGATCCGTGATCTCACTAGCCCCGGCTAGCTGACTAGGTTTCATTCCCAGGCATTATCTCCCTCCTATAGAACTCTATAGGGCCTTAAATCCAATTAGACAGTTGTTGGTTACCGTCAAGACGTAAGAGCCACTATTGCATGTTTAGGGCTGTTGTCCCACGCTGGTCATTGCCTCCTTCCTTGGCAGTTTGTGTAGCACCTTCTGGCAGTGTGAAGGAAGCACAGGAGGGAATGGATAGGGCATCGCTGAGAGAAGTAGTTATAAAATGAGGGCTTTTGTGGGAACAGGGCAGAGAACGGGTGCTGAGAGGTGATGAGTCATGTGACGAGTCCCAGGAATCAGACTCTGGAGACCAGCATCAGGGTGTAGACCTGAGTTTATCGCCCAGCCCTAAGTGTTTGAGCCAATCCCAAGCCCCTAAATCCTCAGCCAATCACATCTCACTACATCATCACTCTGCCCCCAATGAAAGCCCTGCCTGATGAGGTAACTCAGAAGGGGGGCAAGCATTATCACTTGTTAGGACTTCCATCACGTGTTAGGACTTCCATGAAGTCAGGGAAGCAGCCATCACCCCCGGCTTCGGTCACCCGTGTTCCGGAAG
Source organism: Mus pahari (assembly GCF_900095145.1). Taxonomy (NCBI): domain Eukaryota; kingdom Metazoa; phylum Chordata; class Mammalia; order Rodentia; family Muridae; genus Mus; species Mus pahari. The sequence goes on from NC_034610.1 coordinate 4,312,716, forward strand.
CCGTCTTAGGTCTAATGCCGTGTAAGGCAGATCAGAACTTTGAGGGGTCTCGGGAGCCTGTGGTGCCTCGCTCTCCATCCCACATTTCCCTTCACAAGGTTGACCTCCACATCCCCCGCCCCCCATCCCCAGGCTATGATTATAAGCACACTTAAGGAAGAAGCCACAGCTTAGGATAGAATTTCTCAGGACCTGGTGGGGTTGGCTGTGCTGTGCTCACATCATCAACCGGCAAAGTCTGAGCCAGTGCTGATCCTGCCTAGGGCTCTGTGGTGCTCACAGGTCATTAATTCTCTGCTCGTGGTGGCCGTCACATCTGAATGGGAGAGGATGAAGTCTCTGCCAGACCAGGATCACTGTCTACAGTTCAGGCCAGCACACATCCTAATGATCTGGGTCCTCGACAGTACTGTTTACCTTTTATGAAGAAAGCCCTAGATTCAATCACAAGTACTCAAAATACAATGAAGTTAAAATCAAAACAGAGAAATGGCTATAGCAAGTGCAGACAAAGGAATACGTAAAGGGATTTACACAAGGAGGGAGCACTCTTTCAACTCCATTTTACTCCATTAACACCTTAAAAATGGGTCAGGGTGGGAAAAGAGAGGCTCCATGGTTAAGAGCACTGGCTGTTCTTCCAGAGGACCCAGGTTCGATTCCCAGCACTCATGTGGCAGCTGACAACCATCTCCAGTTCAAAGGGATCCAATGCCCAAGGGATTCTGGCTCCTGTGGGCACTCCATGATGTGATATACATGTGTATATGTGTGTGTATGTGTATGTGATGTATATGTATGTAACACTCATACATATAAAAAGTTTCAGAGCCAAAGGTGGTACTGTCTCTTAGCTCCATCACAGTAGACACCTGAGATGGGATGGATCAGCTAATGATCACATCTGTTATGGGAACACAGCAAAATTTGCCAAGGTCTGCAAACCTGTCTCACCTCGGTAGACATTTACATATGCTATGATGGGCTGGACTGTACAACATGAGCTGCATGAGATTCTGACCGTGTGTTTTCTCTCTTGAGCTGTGGATTATTTTACCATAAAGAACCAGTGGTCTAAGATCAAGGAGTGAACTGAGGTATTATATAAAGGGATCTCACACTGGGGAGATGGCTCTGTGGGTATGAATATGACTCTCCAGAACCCATAGAGGCAGGCTTGCACAGCACTAAACCCTTCACTTGCTGCATCTGAGGTTCACTCCATTGATGTGCTCTGTGCTCTTAGAGTGAAGCAGGAACAAACAGGGCATCCACTACCATCCCAGGGATTCCCCTCTTTCAAACCTGATGGGCAAGGAGTGTGCCATCTCCCGTGGTCCTTTCTTCTACAGAGGACTTTTCAGTTAGAAACATTAACTACCATTAAGGAAAAAAAAAGGATGAATTACTGTTACATCCTTCCAGAAATTCATTGATGTTCTAACCTCCAGCACTTCAGGATGTGACCTCATTTAGAAAGGCCAGAACAGAACTAATTAGTTAAGATGAACTCATGCTAGAGTAGGAGGGCCTTGTCCAATGGGACTGACATCCCTCCTGAAGAGGAGAAGAGTCACAGTTGGAGGCAGAGACTACGTGCCATGGCTACCAGCCAAGGAAAACCGGGGAAGCACAGCAGGGCAAGGAGGATCCCCCTGCAGGTGTGAGAGGTGGTGAGGGCCTGCCAACCATGACCTCAGACTACTCCATACAACTGCAGGAAGGTATTTCTGTTGGTTTAAGCTGCCCAGTTGTGGCGTTTTGGTTACAGCAACCACAGGAAACGGACACACCCACCACTGAAACGCAGTCAGCGGGTCCATGGCTGGTAGTCTTGGGTTTGCTTTGTATAAATGAAGGGAGCTCCCTTCTGATTGTCTTCTTGTGAGAGTTTCCTGTGTGTTCACAGTCTTAGCTCTGTACTCCTGAGGGTGGAGCCTGCGTCATCCTAATGTTGGCGTCCTCCCAAACTTTACATGGTGGAGCCCATGGGGTCTCTTAACTTGGGTTGGGGTTGCATGCCGAGACTGTAAATTTTGATTGCATATCAATGCAGCCTTTCTGAATCTGTTACTGTTAAGTTAAAATTTGTGTTTAAAAGCCTGGAATGATGGCTCACCCAGTAAAGTGGGAGCATGAAGACTCAACTTTGATCCCCAATACAGCGAGCAGAGAGAGTAGGGTCCTGGGTGCTTTGTCAGCATAAACAACAATGACGACAACAACAACAACAACAACGACACAGTGCCCCCTGCAACAAGTTGAAATGTGCCTGAGGAGGAAGCACACCTGAGGCCGTCTTCTGGTCCACACTCACATGGGCACACACAGAGAGCACCAGATTTCCCCTTCCCTAAGTGTATTTTGTACTCTGATAAACCCATCATAAAACTGAAACACTGTAAGTTGGGGCCATCTTAAGTCAGGAGCTGTTCTGTTTGAGGGGTGAAAGCTTCAGGGACCCGCCAACTCCCGAGGACTCCACTCTTGGGACTAATAACATAATGATAATAGTACCACATAGACCTACTCCTGCATGTGTCCTTGCTCCTGCTGTGTGAGGTACACAGCCAGAAAACACTGGTGAAGCCCTGACTGGACACAGACTCTGCCAGACCCTGAGGTCCTGCGTCTTGGCCTCTAGACCTGTAAGGGATAGCTTTTATTTTATTTTATTTTATTTTATTTTATTTTATTTTATTTTATTTTATAATTTACCCACGTTGGGACATCCTGTTATAGGAGCAGAAAGGGAGCCTCTACTTCTTTATCTTTTTGTCTGTGTTTTTCTGTCTCCTTATTTCTGTGCTTCAGGCTGTGTGTCTTTTCAACTCTCTGACTTTCTTGTTTGTGTGTTTAGCCTGCAAGTGGGCTTGCCCAGGGCCTTTTACTTAGAGACTGAGTTTGTATTTGGAGACTGGCTTATTCCCATTTCTCTTTTCCCTCTAGTTTTGCATTCTTGGATCACGCATTTAAAAACGTCCTTTAGACTTTGGGAACATGCCCACTGTGTTAGTTACTTGCCTTGTAAATGCAGCAGGATACTCGACAAGAGTGACTTAGATAAGAGAAGGCTGAACTGGGCTTACAGTTGGACGGTATGGCCGGTCATGGTGGTCCCGTCATGGTAGCAGGAGCTTGACATAGCTGGTCCTAACATCTGCGGATGCTGAGAGAGAGATGAATGCGGGTGTTCAGCTTTCTCCTTTTCACTCAACTGGGACAAGAGCCCATATGCATGGTACCACCCACATTTAGGGTGGATTGTCCCATCTCCGCTAACCCAGCCCAGAGAATCCCATCTAGACAAAGCCACAGGCTTGCTGTCTTGTGGTTGTAGATCCTGTCCAGATGACAATTGAGGTTAACCATCACATTTATGAAGTTATTTTCGAATCCCTTAACTTCTGTATTCCTGGGTTGGGAGGCTGGATCATCTTGCTCCTTGGCTTTGTCTGGGGATTCAGTTTTAGCCTTCCATGACCTACAGGCCTGAGGTTACACATCTGTTCCCCCTTAGTCATTCAACTCCGGTACCAAGAGGCTACTACACCCATTAGCCTGGAAACCCAAGAGCCACTTATCCAATTCCAAGTTGTTCTGTGAGCCTGGCTTCTATGAGCCTTTTATGTGCTTGAGATCTGTAGCCAATGATGCTCTATCCTGCATTTTTTTCTGCACTAGAGATAGCCTGGTCTGCTAGAGTCTGCATGAGCACCAGTGTCAGCTGGTATTTATAATGTGCCTACTGTATGCTCACTGTGGCCAGACACTGAGGATACAGAAAGAAGCAAGGCATAGTCTCTCTCTTCAGGAAAGTCTAGACAGCTACAGAGAAGTGAAGTTTTGTGTGTGTGTGTGTGTGTGTGTGTGTGTGTGTGTGTGTGTGTGATAAAACATAAGCAAGGTGAGTCCCTGAGGAAGCCCTGGGGAGGAGCTTTTCATCCAAGCTTTGGGAAATGTAGGGAATGGAAAGTAGCATGGTAGGGGGAGAAAAATTCGTTTTCTTCTAGGCAAAGCTTCTACTGGAAAAGGCACAAGAGCATTTTGTAGGGAGGCCCTTCCCACCTCGGTTTTCTTCTTAGGAGTGTGTGTAGGCTCACTACTGAGACCTCACACAGACACTCTCTGCCTCCCTCACTGGCCGAGGCTTTTGTGAGATGAGTTCTTGCTTTCAGCGCCAAAGAAATCATTATTGGATGAGTCACGTCTTTGGAAAATGTAATTCTGTCAACCATTAAGATAGCTTCCCAAATATTAATGCTACTGTTGGGTACGGGTTGGGTTATACCCCAAAGACCAAGGAGAGGCACACACCATTGGAAATGTTTCCCAGGGGTCTGCTCCCAAAGTCTCAGAAAGTTTTGCTGGTTTTTATTAAAACTGAGTATTTTAGCCACATATTTTTGGTATGGTATAAAAGTTGTTACTTATAATGAAAAGAAATAACTTGAGACAATTTCAAGCCAAGGGACCTTCTAGAGAAGACACACCCTGGGTAGTCTGTAGGCTATTGAATGTCTGGGTTGGATGTCTTCTTGTTGAAATATCATCTGAAGTGGTTGAAACTAGAGGTTTTCTTTTTGTTGTTGTTTTTTTTTTTTTTTTTAACTTCAGTGTAACTTAAGTTTGGAGATGACCAGATCTTTGTGTCTGGGGTGCTCTGCATAGTGTAGGATGTTTTTTGCAGTTTCTCTTGGTTCCAGCAGTAGGTACCAGCAGCTTCTCCTTTGAGTCAGAACACATGCTAAAATCCTTATTGTAGAGAAAACAAATGAAGGCCCAGAGAGGTAGGTCATGTGGCTTAGATGACACAGGGCCTCTAGCTGTGTCCTGAACAACAGCCTACTCGCTAGTGTTCAGTTCTCTTTGAATGGAGCTCTGGGCTGGCACTCACGACGTCTTGAAAAGCTAAACATGGCCAGCTTATGCAATTGACCTTTCCTCCAGTTTACTAAAGAACGGAGATTCCTTAACCTTCCGATGGTGTTTTTGGAATTGGTTCCTCCCGGCTTGCCCTTTCTGTTCGAACTATGTCTGCTTATCGCCTTGTGAAAACACAACTAGACCCCGAGGGGTTTGTGCACCTGATCTTTCTCCCTCTTATCTGATCAGGTGACCAGATGTTGGCCAAGCAGTAAGGGGATCCATACACAGCTTTGTTCCTCTGATAACGGGGAATAATCCTTTTGCAAGGTTAAAGTTCATGCCATGAAAACATCCCTTTCTTTTTAAGATATTTTCTTCTGGTCAGTAAATTTAGATACCTAGGGAGTACAAAAAAAAAATCCATTCACTTATTTGAAACTGTGTGTTCTTGTCACTTGCCTCTAAAGCATCATGGTGCCAAGCAAGTGCCAGCAAGGAGAGACTGGAACTGGGCTCTGGAATGTTCTTTGGGGGACTGCTCTGTTGATCCCCAGGAGACTGTCTCATCTACAGGTTGCTCAGGGTCACCGGGAAGGCTTAGATTCTGACACTTAGAGTCTGACAGATCTGTTGTCACTACAACTGGAGGCCTGTGTGTGGGAAAGACCAACAAGCCAGCACATAGCCAGTGTGACATTCAAGCCCTGCTCAATTTATGTCAGTATACCAGTGACGAAATTCACGACTCCGTTGTCCCTCGGGGCTGCCAGTGTTGTCTGCTGGGATGGATTCTTGCAGTGGCCTGTGCCAGTGGCTTCTGCCTGCTTATTGCTGATGACTGGCAGCTCCAAGAGATAACTCAGGAATGTTGCTGACGCCACAGCCAGCTCAGCACCCTGACCCACTTGTGCTAGGATTCCACTTACACAAGGCTCTCAGCTGCTGCCAGCCAGAAGGAAGCAAGCTTCCATATTGTGAGCGGCTTGTTTGTAGCCAGAGGGTGACTACACCATCAACTTTGGGCAGAACCAGAAATACCCACAGGGCAGCCGACGATGGCATAGGAGAGAAATCATGTCAGGGCTATCTTGTGGCAGCACAGAGTTCAGACCTTTGCTCTGAAACACGGTCTTCTGCAGCCTTACCAGGATTTTACAGAAGCTGGGCACTTCCACTAGCTTACTGACTCCACGAAGGCAGCCCTGCCTCCTGGTCCTCACGTGTAGTACAAAGAGGGTCATCATAGAGCCTAGTATAGCCATTTGACTGTGTCCATGCTCTTGGGTTCATTCATGGCTCTGACATTTTATTTTATTTTTTTAAGTTGGGATAAGTTGCTTGGCATCTGGGGGTGGGGGTGGGGATTCCTACTCTCCTCACAACTTCTGAGAAGTGAGGGGGTTCACCACATGCGCATGTGCTGGCTGCTCTCCGGGTCACACGTGTAAGGTGGGGGCACTGACCTTTCTTTCTCTGGAGATACTGCCCAGTGTCTCAAGCCACTCCCTCAGTTTCCAGAGCTCTGGTAAATCAGGTGGCCTTATACGACCACCAGTTGTGATAAAGCTGTTTTCTTTATGGTAGAAGGAACTGCTGTCCCCAGCAGCTTAAACAATGTACCTGTTCTTGTGTGTCACCGTCTATGCCTTCCATTTTGACCAGTCTCCACACTGAAAGAAATGGCCAAACTTGCCTTCATAGCTAAGAAAAAGCAATAGAAACATTAAAAATATTATAAGGGGTTGGGGAGGTGGCTTTGTTAGTAAAATGATCTTTTTTGCACATGGGGGCCTGAGTTCAATCTCTAACATCCATAGAAAGAGCTGGGGACAGTGGCACTGATGACCGACAATGCCATCCTCTGCTACATATGCGGTTGGAGCCATGAGTCCCTCCATGTGTACTCTTTGGTTGGTGGTTTAGTCCCTGGGAGCTCTGGGGGTACTGGTTGGTTCATATTGTTGTTCCTCCTATGGGACTGCAAACCCCTTCAGCTCCTTTGCTTCTTTCTCTAGCTCCTCCATTGGGGACCCTGTGCTCAGTCCAATGGATGGCTGAGAGCATCCACCTCTGTATTTGTTAGGCACTGGCAGAGCCTCTCAGGAGACAGCTATATCAGGCTCCTGGCAGCTAGCACTTCTTGGCATCCACAATAATGTCTGGGTTTGGTGACTGTATATGGGATGGATCCCCAGGTGGGGCAGTCTCTCAATGGCCTTTCCTTCAGTCTCTGCTCCACACTTTGTCTGCGTATTTCCTCCTGTGAATATTTTGTTCCCCCTTCTAAGAAGGACCGAAGCATCCACAATTTGGTGTTCCTTCTTGAGCTTCATGTGGTCTGTGAATTGTATCTTGGGTATTCTGAGCTTTTNGGCTAATATCCACTTATCAGTGAGTGTATATGTGTGTTCTTTTGTGACTGGGTTACCTCACTCGGGATGATATTTTCTAGTTCCATCTATTTGCCTAAGAATTTTGAAAACTTTATTTTTATTGTTACCAGCTTTCATGAAGGCAGCCAATCCAGGGATCTTTCCTGGTTTTGTATGTATGTATGTATGTATGTATGTATGTATGTAGCATGTATGTATGTTGTTTTGCTAAGCTTGAAATACCTTCACCAAAAGTTTTTGCGAAAAAGAAAGTGTGTTCTGAGCTTCAATTTTTAAAAAGATGATCTTTGGAAGCAAGTTTGTAAGTTGGTGTAGTTGGACTTTCCATGGTAACTCCACTCTCCCAGTAGTTCAGGCTAAAAATACTGAGGTGAACCTTGAATGTTAGGGATTGGTTCCAATGCTTTGGATTAATCCAGCCCCCCAAATCGGGAATCTGCATGTCCAAATGCTGAAAGTCTTTGTCCCCAATTGGTTTTTGATAGATCAATAAAGAGCCAAGAGCCAATGGCTGGGCAGGTAGACTGAGGCAGGAACCAGAGGAGAGGAAGGAGGGAAAGATGTCCACGTCTCTGAGGGAGACAGATCAGAGGAGAGGAAGGAGGGAAGGATGCCCATGTCTCTGAGGGAGACAGACCAGAGGAGAGGAAGGAGGGAAGGATGCCCACGTCTCTGAGGGAGACAGATCAGATTTAGGGCTGTGGAAGAAAATTCATCCAAAACGTAGGTGGAAAGGGAAGCGGCCCTACAGGAGGGGCTGCCCAGAAGGTAACAGGGCAGCAAAGATAAAACATAGATTTAGAAGCCAGGAGTATTGGAGGGAAATGTATGTTAGACATTTTAGAATAACCTGCTGTGTGTGTGTGTGTGTGTGTTCCACAGAGCTCGTGGGCAGGTCGATGGCAGCATGACCCACTGGGAGCCAAAATGGTGTGGCTAAACTCACCGCTACACTTGATTCCTATCTGTCTCATGCACCGCTTCAGGAAATATGCAAAATTAGACACCTCTCCCTACTGTCACTGCCACCTGCTGGACTCAGCCATCACAGTCTCTCTTGGGTCAATGTGGAGGATGCTCACCTGGTCTCTCATTTAATTCCCTGTGCAGCCAAGATCTGGTTCCTAACCATCAGTCAAAGGGGCTCCGCTCCTCCTCCTTGACTCTCCTATTGAACGAAGTACAAGGTATGGGCCAGCAACGTAAACATGCTTGTTGTGTACGATGGATGGAGCCAAGTGACTCCTGAAAATTGTCCTCTGACCTCCAGACATGCACTTTGACACAATTATGTCTGCACACACACTAAAATTCACACATACATGTGCACATATGCACACATGTGCATACATGTTCACACATACATGATCACATGTATGCACAGATATGTGCACATGCACTGATATCCTCATGTACATATGTACATACAGACCACATATACATACATACACACATATGCACACATATGCACATGCACCCACATATATCCTTATATCCCCATACACACATGCATACACATACCTCACATACACAAACACATAAAGAAGTACACATACCCCCACACATGTACATGTACATACACACATATATGCATACATATGCACATGTACCCACATCCCCATATACACATGTACACACAGACAAACACATGAAGAACCACAATATACCATACCCCCACACACTCAAATGCACACACAAATGCACACACATGCATTCATGTACACATACACATACACACATATATGAACACATGCACATGCACCAATATTCTCATACACACATGCACACACAGACCTCATACACATATGCATATGTATACCATACCATACACAATAATAATAAAATTTAATGAGTAAGACTCGAAAAACTAAAGAATGTGAAAAGTAAGAATTTTATGGTCAGATTCCTTCCCCCACCTCCACATTCAGACACTCATCTGCCTCCTCCTTTTCTTGAGTGGGGGCTACTCTCCCTCATCTCCTAGCCCCCTCAGAGCCTTTGGCCTCAGTTTCCTCTACCGGAATGCTTCTCCCTGGCCACAGCATCTCCTCAACTCCCACTACTCCTTCAGAGCCCTGTTCACAGCTCGCCTAGCTTTGGTTTATCTGTGAGCATTTCACTCTTTTAAGCATGACTTGGGTGGTTATCCTGTTCATTTTCAGCCTTCCTCCATTAAAATGTAGGCCCTCCAGAACATGGGTATGGGCTCCTTTTGTTCACTGTCCAGAGAAGCACTTATCACTCAGTAGACACCATGAATATTTAAATGCTTGCTCTCAGCACTCAGTAGCACTGTGAATACTAAAATGAGTTCATGCATAAGTCTCCTCCCGGAAAGGACACATTCAGTATTTTGGGGTGGATCTTGGTTCCTTGGCCAGACCCACCCCTGATGTGGCTATGGATACACTCTGGAAATGAGGCTCTCAAACTTGTGTTAGGTTTTAAAAAAATGTGTACATGATGTAGAACAAATAACACATATTTCAAGTATAAGCTGCATGTAATTTGTAATTGTGTTATTTAATTTCTAAATATTTGGGGATATTTCTATTGTGATTTATAATATATATTGTGATTTATAATCCAACTGCAGGGTGGTCAGAAGCTGTTCACTGTATGAACACAATACTTCTGAATTTAGTGACACTTTGTGGCCAATAGCATGAGTTAGGGGAGAAAGCCTTCATTCTCACTGTTTAGGGCTACAGTCTATCACGGCAGGGGAGTTGGGGTGGATGAGCCAATAGCAGCTGGGCACCCAGCATGTACAGTCTCAGGGAACAGATAATGACAGATGCAGTCGGCTCACCTCTCCTTTTCTCCACTTATACCATTTGCTAATGATTTATATTAATTAAAAACAATTTATCTTTAATAAATGTGACTGTGTGAGTATGTGCACATGCATGTCTGTGTGCACAAAGCTAAGCTCATCGCACGCGCGCACACACACACACACACACACACACACACACACACACACACCAGGCATTTCTGTGAGCCAAACAGACTTGAGTTTTTGTGTTGGAACTGATCAGATGAGTTGGCTGTGGGTTTTGTTTGCTAGGTAATAGCTGCCAAATACTGGACAAATGTGAGGGGTCACTCAGCGATCACTCCCTGGCATTCATGTGCGTCTTGTTCTGTTTCAGGACAGAAGCATCCCTATGTGCTGGGGGTCTCCTTGTTCCTGTGGAAGACCCCTTGAAAGTTGGCAAAATTCACTTATTTAAATCCTATCTTCTGTTCTGAGAATTTTATGGCCCAAGGCCCCCTGCACCCCTACTGCTGGTACTCGAAACCGAAGTCTAAAGAAAGGCATCATCTAGAAACACCGTTTACATGATGTGGTCTAGGAATATTTTGACATTTCCTTAGTCTCTCAATAGGGGTTCTGAGACTGTGGTAGAATTTCCATACAAGGTCTTCCCGTGACTCTAGTTTGTGGGTACACAGAGGTCATAAAAACAGAAACAGGCACACAGCAACCCAGAAATAGCCTATCCTTGGCCAGCACTGAGAACAGCACAATGCTGGTACATTTAGGAGTCTGGAACTTTGTACCAAGGGCTCCCCTACCACTCCACCATTATTTTTGGTCTTTGGCATTATAGGAGCTTTGACCTACAAATAGGGCCAAAATTTCTCTACTTTAAAAAAATTCTATTGCTTTTATCATCTGTGATGAGATTGTATTTTAACACAGACTATAATAACTACTATAGTATAGGGGAACGGGGGTATACCCAGTTAGCACACGAAGTAACAGGCCTTGGTTCTCAACCACATTGTTCCTACTGCTGATCCTTTTCCTCCAAAAGAACCCAGTTCTCTTTTGTGTTACATGGACTCCACCATGCTCTTTAGTCCCCTGCCACTGCCTTTAGACCTATTCCCTCTCTGAGCAACATTTCCCCATTCATCCCTCTCTCTCTCCTGTCCTGGCCTACTATCTTCTCTTCTCTTCTCTTCTCTTCTCTTCTCTTCTCTTCTCTTCTCTTCTCTTCTCTTCTCTTCTCTTCTCTTCTCTTCTCTTCTCTTCTCT
>NC_034610.1:4324330-4339710 GCF_900095145.1 Mus pahari
AGAGACTGCCCCACCTGGGGATCCATCCCCATATACAACCACTAAACCCGGACACTACTGTGGACGCTGGGAAGTGCTTGCTGATGGGAGCCTGATATAGCTGTCTCCTGAGAAACTCTGTCAGAGCCTGACAAATACAGGGGTAGATCCTTGCAGCTAACTATTGGACTGAGCTTGGGGGTCCCCTATAGAGGAGTTTGAGAAGGGACTGAAGGAGCTGATGGGATTTGCAGCCCTATGGGGGGAGCAACAGTGTCAACTGGCCAGACCCCCTGGAGCTCCCAGACACTGGACCACCATCCAAAGGGTACACATGGAGGGACCCATGGCGCTGGCCGCATATGTGGCAGAGGATGGCCTTGTTGGACATCAGTGGGAGGAGAGGCCCTTTGGGCCTGAGGATGTTTGATGCCCCAGTGTAGGGGAATGCCAGGGTGGGAAAACAGGAATGGGTGGGTGGGTGGGGAAACACCCTCATAGAGGCAGGGGGAGGAGGAATGGGATGGGGGTTTTCAAAGAGAAGACCTGGAAAGGGGAAACATTTGAAATGTAATGAAAGAAAATATCCAATAAAAAAAGGCAAAAACCACTATGTGTGTGAATATTTTAATCTGGATTCTACATATAATAGAAAAACATGACATTTGTCTTTCTTATTTTGCTTTATTTAACCGAATGCTGTCCATTTCCCCGCAAATGTCCTAATCAATGACATTCCATTGTCTATATGCACCACCAGCTGCTGGAGCTCTGGGTTTGTTTCCACCTTGGCTCTTGTGGATAGTGCAACTGTGAGCCTGGCTGTGTGCGAATGCTGTCTGGGACTCCTTCAGGATTCCTAGACATTGCAGTGGTATAGCTGCCTCATATGGTATTTCTGTGGGTAGGTTTTTAAAGGAATGTTCACAACTTTATTCCATACGATTCCTTAGTGGAAACTGGCTGCCCAAGTGTACATTCCTGCCAATGTTCCTCTCTCTTCAACTCCTTGCCAGCTCTGTTGTCTAAGGGTTTTTTTTTTTGAAGATTTATTTATTTTTATTTTATGTATAAGAGTGTATACACACACACACACACACACACACACACACACACACACACACACACACTGTTATGTGTGCATGCTGCCCAGGGAAATAAGTCTGTCAGATCCCCCTGAGAATAACTCAGGTCCTCTATAAGAACAAGTGTTCTTCAGACTGAGCCATCTCTCCAGCCCCTACTTAGTTAGTTAGTGAGTTAGTTAGTTAGTTAGTTAGTTAGTTAGTTAGTTCATTCTTTAGTTAGTTAGTTTGTATCCCCTTGATTATAGCCATTCTGACTAGGGTCAGATAAAATCTCAATGTTATATCCTTGATATTGCAGGATGTTGAACACTCCCATTTTTAATTGGCCATTTGCATTTCTCCATTGAGAACTGTCTATCTAATTGTTGGCTCACTTATGATTGGGTCTTTTGAATTTAAAATTTGGAGTTTTTTTTATAGGGCCTAACAACTGATCCCCAGTTGGGTATATACCTGGCAAAGATTTTCTCCTGTTCTGTGGGCTGTCTCTTTTGCATTGGTAATGTGTTCCTTTGCTGTGAAGAACCTTTTTAATTTCCTGTAATCCAGTTACAAATTCTGGATTTTTTTTTCTGTTCTACTATCTAGATTTCCCTCCAGAAATTCCAGAGTTTTAGGTATTGTATTAAGATCGATTATTTATTCGTAACTAATTTTTGTTCAGTGTAAGAGATAAAGATCTAGCTTCGTTCTTTCACACATTGTTTCTCAGCAGCATTTGTTGAAGAGGCTTTGCCCCTCAATGTATATTTTTAAATCTTTGTCATAATTTACATGGCTATAAGCTATGTTTGTTTCTGTGACCTCTACTCCGTTCCACTGATCCTTGTCTCTTCTTGTGTCCATGCCATACTGTTTTTGTTACCGTGGCTCTTCAGTATAGTTTGAGATCTGGTGCTACAATATCTATGGGGTTGTCTCACTATTTAGGGTTGTTTTGTCTATTTGGTCTCTTCTGTATTTTCAAGTCAATTTTTAGAATTTATTTTCTAGTTTTGTTTAGACCATCACTGGAGTTTTAAAGGGAATTGGATTTTATCTGTAGATTGCATTTCGCTATATAATAATTGTCACAGCACTGATTTGGCCAGTGCGAACATGAAATCTCTCTGTCTTCTGGTGTCTTTAATTCCATCAATGTTTAAAAGTTTTCCTGATGTACAGATCTCTTACATTCTTGGCTGAGCTCATTACTAACCTCCCGCTTTTCTTTTCAGTGTATATAAAACCTCAGACTTTCACATGTTGATTCTGTATCTTGCTGCTTTGATAGAAGCATTCATTAGCTCTGAGACTTCTCATTGAGGTCGTTCATGTATACAGTCATGTCATCTGCTAATAGAGATACTTGGATGGCTTCCTTTTCTTTGTGCGTCTGTTTTGTTTATTTTTCTTATTGCTGTTTGAAGACTTAGAGTACAGTATTGAATAAGAGATAGGACAACAGCCATCTTTGTCTTGTTCCTGATTTTAGAAGAAATGGTGTAACTTTAATTTTTTTCAAACCTTATTTTTAGTGGTGGTTCTTACATGCTGTAACTTCCCTTGTAGCCCACCACCCACCAGAGTTAGTGGAAAAGGAAGTATACAGGGGAAGTGAACCTGTTTGGAAAGGTTCTTTGGAGCAACTCCCATCTGTGTTGTCTGGAAATTGGCAGTTCAGTTCACAGGTTAGCAGGCAGTGACAGCTTGATCCACTTGCAAATAACTCACATATGCACCAGCAGTCCAGTTAGGTAGGGTCCAGTTAGCAACAGTGATGGCGCAACCTAGCAGAGCCAGCCAGGCCTCAGCCTTGGCTCCAGTCAGCAGGAGGAAACACCAGGGAAAGTTTTCCATTGTGCCTCCCTCAGGGAATCTGAAGATCAGCAAAGATGCGAGACCCATAAGCACTGCACAGCGAGCTGGACCAGCAAGCCAAGCTCTGTCTCTGTCACTCTGTGGAGTCCTGTTTATACCCCCCCAAACATCCTGTGTTCTCTATGTGCCTTGCCTCAGCACAGGTTTTACCTCAGCACATGTCTTGCCTCAGCACATGCATCCAATCTGCCCAATAGAAGAGGCAAGAAACTGCAGCACACCACCATAATTTTTTTTTGGTGCATTTCTGTCTATGGAGTCCTGACAAATGCGGTTCAACTACTCAGTGTAAGGCAGACCAATACATGCACATTGTTAGCAAAGACTTCATCGTGTGTCCTTTCATGTGCTTGCTTGAGCAGAGAACTTCCTCTCTCTTGTGTATACTTCACCAAAACATTCCTTCCTGAGTCTTCCTGAGCCTTTCACACCTGAGTCCACTTTAATGAGACATTCCTTCACATGTTTGTCCCAGCAAAACACCATCCAATTGACTTCCCAAAGAAGTTTAAGTTTCCATGTCACACCCCCTCCTCTCCTCCAAGTCCCACCCCACATGATTACCTCTCCCCTTCTTCTCAGAGAAGGAAAAGCCCCCATGGGTACCAACCCACCCTTGCATGCCACACACACACACACACACACACACACACACACACACACACATGCACACACACGTGGAGTCCAGAGGACTGCCTTGGCTGTTGTCCTCAGTTACCATCTTCTGTCTTTTTTTTCAGACAGGTTCTTTCAATGGTCTGGAGCTCCCTGTGTAGACTGGGTGTGGCCTGTGACCCCCAGGGAGCTGCCTATCACCCCCATGGTGTTTATAATACAAATGTGTCTCCAATGGAGACAGGACCGAAGGAGCTGAAGGGGTTTGCAGCCCCATAGGATATAAACAATATAAACTAACCAGTACCCCCAGATCTCCCAGGGACCAAACCACCAACCAAAGAGCACACATGGAGGGACCCATGGCCCCAGCTGCATATGTAGCAGAGGATGGCCTTGTTGGACATCAATGGGAGGAGAGGCCCTTGGTCCTGAGAAAGTTCTATGCCCCAGTGTAGGGGAATGACAGGACAGGGAATGGGGAGTGAGTGAGTTGGTGAGCAGGGGGAGGGGTGATGGGATAGGGGGTTTTCAGAGGGGAAACCAGGAAAGGAGATAACATTTGAAATGTAAATAAAGAAAATGTCCAGTAATAAATGAAAAAAAAACAAAAACAAACAAACAAAAAAACTAGAGCAAAGAACAGATGCCAAAAAACAAAACAAAAACCAACAAAAAAACAGAAAAAACAAAAAACCAAATACAACAACAACAACAAAAACCAACAGAAACACAAGAAAAACAAGTGTGTTAGCTCCCAGCTCAGCTTTTCTGAGAGCAGAAGCTCTGTTAGCATGCTTCCACAATAAGTATTCTGCCCATGAGCTATCGTCCCAGCCCTAAATCATTTTAACTTTAAAGTAGCTTTTAAATCTGACAGGATAAATTTTTTGTTGAGAAGATCAATATTTTCCTTACTGTTTATTCTTAATTATGCAGGTTTCCAGATAAATATTATGTTAGCTTTTGTTAGGTTAAAAAAAAAACCCTAGCATTAGCAGCTTGAGAGATGGTTCTGTGTACTGCAGAGGACCTGGGAAGTTCACAGCATCCTTTAACTCCAGCTCCAAGGAGCCTCTGGTCTCTGTAGGGACCTGCACTTAGTGCACACATTCACATCTAAAAGTAAAATATTTTTTCAAAAACTTGCACTCAACTCTGTGTGTGATAAGTGAAAAATCACCACCATTTAGGGGGAAACTATTTTCAGAGAACTTTAAAATTCTTAATATTTCCACTCATGAATGTCTTACTTCTCAATTTAGTCCTGTCACTGAATGAACATATGCACACAGAAGGATTCAATGTTATCATGTATGTATTCTACGCAATATTTGTTATACTTTGCTAGTTGCTAGTTTTTATTACATTTATTTATTTATTTATTTATTTTGTGCATGCATGTACACATGTGTCTGGGCATGCACATGCCACAGCATGCGTGTGGACATCAGAGCACAGCTTGCAGGAGTTGTTTTTCTCCTTCCCTGTGTGGGTCCTGGGAACTGAACTCAGTCTGTCAGGCTTTGGCAAATGTCTTTGACCACAGCGTTCACCAGACCCTCAGTTCTTTGTTTTTCTATTGTAGCTGGGAACGCGAGGCATTGTTCCTGGTCTTTGCTACCTTCTAGAACCAATGGTTATGTCTAAAAAATCTCCTGCTGAATTATCATTTATTATGATATGTCCCTGCCATCTGTCCCTGCCATCTCTACTTGGTTTTGTGTGTCTTCCTTAGCTAAAAGTCATGGGGTGGGCTCAGTCTCTTGATCTGTGGTCCTACTTAATGAGTTCCAGGATATCTTATGAGATGCTGAGCTGCACAGAGGGAGAACATGGAACCCAGGCTTCCAAAATGTATGCAGCACCTGATTATCACTTTCTTGAATGATGCTTAGGTAACTAAGTAGAACTATAGATACAGCACATCTCTCATTTCAGAGAATAAAACAGAGCCATGGCCATCCCCGCACAGAGGGAGAAATGAACACTAGAACTGCATCATAACATACAACCATCAAAATTCCAACATCATAGCAGATCACTTTTCTGTGATCTGTAATTCACCCCATAAGCTCCCCAGAGCCATCTTTTGTCATAGAAAAACAGTTTGTTTCAGAGCAAGGCAAAAAAAAACCAGGGTTGACCAGTTGGTCATTCTGCTGAGTTGGTTTTCTAAGCTGTTTTCTAAGCACACTGCCAGCACAGGGGTGGGACATGCTGGAGCTATGGCTCTCACCCCAGGAGAGTCTGTAAGGGACAACACAGACATGTGTGAGCCCCATCATGAAAGTTCCCTACTCTACAGTCACCTTTGTCTGAGGGGAGTGGGCAGGTTGCTAGAACTAGTGGCCTTGCACAGCAATGCACTTTGGCAAGAGCATGTGTTTTTAAGCAAAATTTCAAAGTATTCTGCAACATATAGAAAGATAGGGCTTCCATTGCAACTCTCAGTCAGCTGTAGAGAGTATGTGCTGTGAGCCCAGAGGTCATAGCCCAAGGACACATAGCCCTCTGCGACCAGCTTGAAATACTTTTATGCTCCTCAGCTGGTTTTGCTGCTGCTGCTGGTGTAATTTGAAATCCCTCTAGGGGAAAGGCCCGAGGGTAAGAAAGCAGCTGAGTTCCTGGTTCCCATACAAACAGCCCACGGCACCCCAGGACTGTTCTTTTCTAAAACCTCCAGAGTTCCCATCAGGAGTGATGGGGAATGCAGGCTCCAGCTGTACTAAAAAAATCAATAGTTAAGCAAAACATGCATAATGAGATTGCTCTGAGCCAAGATGGAGAGTCAGACACGGAAGGCATCATTCCAGAGGGCACAGCTTCACAAGCCAGACAGTGTGACCCTGCATGCCCAAGACAGAGCATGGTCCTGCACACCTGTACACACAGCAGGACCTTCCCTATTTGCCAACAGTGTGGCCCTGCACACCTTGACACAGTGTGGCCATGGACAGGCATAGATATCACGGACCTATAGACATCCTGAGTTTGAAATTTTAGAGACACAGATTATTGTAAATTATTAGGCCAGTTCAAACTTCAGCCTGCCTTTTCTATTCTTCCCCCCCCACACACACACCCAGGGAAAGAAAACACCCTTTCCTTCCATTAATGAGAACTGAGAAATTTGAAGAAGAAATGGAGAAGAGACTACGAGAGGAAAGGTCACAGTGCTTAAGGTGTTCATGGCTTTATTCCAGTCACAGATGATAAAAGACAAAGGAACTGGTCCTTGGCCCTCTCTGATCTTGCTACACCAAGGTTCCTTAACTGTCTGGTACCCCATGCTGGAGCTACATCCACACCAACAGCTTTATATGGGGATGGTGGCTCCTTTCGCATTCTGAGCAGGGATCAGCCGCCCTGGTGAGTGCTCAGAGGGAAACTTGTAACATCTGAGCATCATGGACTGTTAAGATGGGGGTCAAAATACAGTGACAGCGAAGTTCTGGATGAATTGCTCTGAATCATCAATAGACCTTTCCATGGGATGCTTCAAAGCTTACAGGACTAGGTAAAGTGCCTGCCACCTCCTGGACCTCCATCTTCTGGAAGAGTGGGGTTCTTGGCTTTACAGGGCTGCATAGCAGGATCCTTGGGGTCTGGGATTCCCTACAGGAAGTTCACCCACCTTTCTACCCCTCTGCTCTTCCCCTCATCCCATCCCACCTCCTAGACTGCAACTCCTTGAGACAAGACCCCCCCTTGCTCCTTCATCTGTGGTCAGGCTTTGGGGAGTTGTGGGACAAGGTTTCATTAGCGGACCGAGGCAAAGTCTCAGCAAAGCACTAGCAAGTGCAAGGACCTCAGTTTGGATCTCCAGATCCCAAGCAAAAAGCGGCGCACGGTGGTGTACGCTGGTAATCCCAGGGATGCAGAGATGGAGGCAGAGACAGGACCATCTCGACAACTCTCTGCCCAGCAAGACCTGCTAGGTGATGAAGGTCAGTGAGAAACTTGTCTCAAACAAAAGGTGGAAGACATGAGAGGAGTGACAGCCAAGGTGGTCCTCTGATCTACATATACATACACATTTGCGCGCACACACATACACACACACAAAAAAATCTCAGAGACACACAAAAACAAATTTATTGAATAAAGACAATATTTCAAGACAATTTCTCTTAAAGGCATGTCAGAAAAACGGCACTGGCTAGAAGGACGAAACGGGAACAGACCCACGAACGCCATGGCCTCTTCCCCTTGTAGGCTCTTCTTTCATTTTAATTCCTCAAAATCCCTCAGGACTCGCAGGTTTCAGAAAAAATAAACCAAACAATCTAAACAAACCGGAAAGCAGACCGTGGGGGGTGAAGGGGCTGAAGAGAAAGGCTCAGAAGGCAGAGAACACAGCACAGCGCCAGGCACCGTAGGGCGCTCAGACCCCACGTCCCTGCTGCTCTTCAGGGAGGGGCTTCTGCCCACAGGGCTCAGGCGTGTGGAGCCTCGCGTGCCTGTCCCAGCAGGCAGGGTTCAGAGCACAGTGGGAAGTGTGAAGTGTTCATGTTTGTCCAGAGAGGCCTGTAAGAAATAAAATCTGAACTTGAGAGACCAGATAACTAGAAGACAAATAACTCAATTAAACACTTAAATAATGGGGGGTCAGATCTAAACAGAATCCTCAACAGAGGGAAACGAAAGTGGCTGAGAGACACTTAGAGAAATGTTCAGCAACCCCTTTCAACTGAAGAATAGTAAGAAAGAAAGAAAATGTGGCACATTTACACAACGGAGTGTTACTTGGTTTTTAAACAAATGGCCTCATGAAATTTGCAGACGGATGGATGGAACTAGAAAAAAAAATCATCCTGAGTGAGGTAACTCAGAAGCACAAAGACAACTGTGGCACGTATTCACTTGTGAGTGAGTATGAGCCATTAAGAAAATGATGACCAAGCTACCATCCTTAGGCACAGAGAGGCTATGGGGAGAGGTGGGCTCTAGGGAAGATGCATGATCTCCCTGGAAGGGGAAACAGAATAGATTCCGCAGGTGAACTCGGGGCGGGTGGGGATGTGAATGGGAGAGATTACAGTGGGAGGAGATGGATCGGAGGGAGAGAGTGTGAGGAGAGATAGCTAGAGTTGGGGGGAATTCGAGGGTGGTGTGAAAACCTGTTGGAAACTTCCAGGAATGTATGAGATTGATGGTCTTAGGGTCTTACTGCTGTGAACAGACACCATGACGAAGGCAAGCCTTATAAAGGACATTTAATTGGGGCTGGCTTACAGATTCAGAGGTTCAGTCCATTATCATCAAGGCAGCATCCAGGCAGGCATGGTGCAGGAGGAGTTGAGAGTTCCTCATCTTCATCTGAAGGCTGCTAGCAGAATACTCCAGACAGCTAGGACTAGGGCATTAAAGCCTATGCCCACAGGGACACACCTACTCCAACAGAGCCACACCTTCTCCAACAAGGCCCCACCTCCAAATAGCGCCACTCCCTGGGTCAAGCATATACGACCAGACCATCCCAGTGATCCTAGTGAGAGTTCCTAGTAACGGTGGATGCAGAGTGTGAACTGGCCATCCTGTGTTGCCAGGCAAGCTCCCCAGGGTTGGAAGTTGTTGGCTGAGGAGGTTTTGTGGAGATCCCGGAACAACCTAGGCTGCTAGAATAGATGTTACACAGACTGACAGTGGAGACCCATTGCTGAGGACAACATCTACACAGGTCACGGAAGGCAGAGAGCTCAAGCTGGTACCTGCCTGGAGCCTTCACCCCTACAGTCTAGTCTCTTTGGTATGGAGAGGGACTCTGCAGACTACTGAAACAGAAGCATGGATACCAACCCAGCCACAAATCCTTCTACCTACATTCTGTCCTGCCTGCAAGGTGTGCTGGGGCAATGGTGGCACAGACTTTGAAGGAGTGGCCAACCGATGTCTGATTAACTTGAGACCTACTCCATGAGAGGGAGACCATCCCAATACTGCTTGGATGACCAGAAACCAGGACCTGAGTAGCCCTACCTAGGGAAGAACCAAACACAACAGGTCTAAAGAAAATCAGTGAAATGAATCCTAGTGATATTCTCCTATACTCATTGATCGGTGCCTTGTTATCATTAAAGAGGCTTCCTCCCGGCAGCAGATGGGAGCAGATGCAGAGACCCACAGACAGACATTCTGCAGAGAGAGTCTCCATTGGACCCTTCCCCTCAGAGCCATACGGGCTTAGAGAGACTGAAGCAGGCAGCCTGGGGCCGCGTGGGTCATGTGTTGTGGCTGCTAAGTTGGTGTTCCT
This sequence comes from Mus pahari, assembly GCF_900095145.1. Lineage (NCBI taxonomy): Eukaryota > Metazoa > Chordata > Mammalia > Rodentia > Muridae > Mus > Mus pahari. The sequence continues at coordinate 4,334,129 of NC_034610.1, forward strand.
GGGGGGTGCTAACTGCAGGAGCAGAGATGTCGTTGACTCTTCTGCCTGCTCTTTGGGCTCCTTTCTTCCTGTTGGGTTGCCATGTCTGGCCTCGGTGTGAAGGCTTTTGCCTTGACTTGCATCTTCTTTTGCCGTGTTTGGTTGTTGTCTCCTGGAGGGTTGCTCCTTTATGAAGGGAGCCTGAGAGGGAGTAGATCTGGGGAAGAAGGGAGGTGTGGGGGGGGGATTCTGAGGGGAGAGAGGGAGAGGAAACTGTGGTCAGGATGCAGTGTACGAGAGAAGAATCTCTTTTCAATAATAATAATGATAATAATAATGATAATAATGATAATAATAATAATAATAAAATCTGATGGGTCATTTTGAAAAAAGTGCCTGGAGCCATCTCAGGCCCAGCTACAAATGAGTAGAAAACACCGGACCCTTGCTAATGCCCGCAGTCCAGCTCCACTCCTGCTAATTCTGCTAAGATGTCTTCTCCCCCGAAAGTAAAAGTGGAGAGTGGAAATCAAGGTCACACACCTGATAATCTTCAAAATGAACGGTCTAACGTGTAGACGTAAACCCATGTGTGTTTTCTGTTGAGAAAAAAAACCAAACATATGCAATAGAGAGGCAGGCAAGACCTGGATGGTGTGTAAGACACACACACTACTACTATTACTACTACTACTGCTGCTGCTTCTGCTGCTATTGATAATGATCATTTTAAATTTAAAAATTGGCTTTTAATACAACTGAGGATCACAGAGTTTGGAGAGCTCTCTCTCTCTCTCTCTCTCTCTCTCTCTCTCTCTCTCTCTCTCTCTCTCTCTCAATTTCCAGATAAAAGACCCCAACCAAGATAATGATGAAAATTCTGAAGTACAGCAGGAATGGGGGGTCCTCTGTCGATGGGCCAGCTCCTCTTGGGGGTTTTATCAGAAAGCAGAGAGTGTGTGAACATAGCCAGGAGGTGGAGGAGGGACCCTGCCCTGCTGCCACCCAACCTGCATGACTCGAGGACTCCTACTGGGGACTGGGCACAGGGATTTCTCCATTCCTTGTCCAGGTTCCCTTCACTGTCAGCCCCTAGGCTTCCTGGGGGGGGGGCAGAGGAATCAGGGCTTTGAGGGAGTCCAAGCTACTGCTGCCCCCAGCCTGGCCGCTGTATACCGACTCTGCTCTCCCTGGCTCCTTCCCACACACAGCACAGCAGCCTGGTGGGGAGCCATCATCCTCCCTAGCTGCCCTGTGCAGCCACAGCAGACTCCACAAGGCAAACCTCCTGGAAACACCTGAACTCATGGACATGGGTAAGATCTGTCTAGACGATACATCTAGATTAGCCTGAATTAATTACAGTAATGACAAGCTTTCCTTGTAATTGGATTTTTGCCCACTATGGAGCCGTCTCCCGGAATAACCTCTGAAGCAATGAGGAGCTATTAAAGATCGTAAAAGTTGGTACTGTAAATCTGGCCAAGAGCCAGTGGTTGGCACGGCCATGGGCCCTAGGGAAGAACCCATTGTTATTGGAGTAGTCAAGTAGGCCTAGAAGCAAACTCACCTCCAAACGCTTACCTCTGTAAGCATAGATTGGTTCAGGTCTCGCCTCCCAGAGACACTTCTTTTTGTATTAGACAGTGATAGATACAGAGAGAGGCTCGTGCATGGCCAAGGTGTAGAGAAGAAGGTAACGTGGGGACTTTAGTTTTTAAAGGAACATCTATGTCACGCATGGCTTTCTCTACACAAAGAGGCCCAGGGAATGTGGAGGAAGAGGGATGGGAGCACAGCTCTGGAATGGCGTCTTCTGCTCATCATACAGATGTTGAAGTCACAGACTCTCAGTATCTGTGGATATCTGTGCAAGGCTGGACCTGCCAATGTTTCATCACAGAAAGGGGGAAGGGATCACAAAGTTCCACCCCTCCCCAAGGGACTATTGACAGTTAAAGGTGGCTGAGAGAAGGGAGGACCACCGCTGTCATGATGGGTATGCTCCAGCAAATAGCCCTGCACCTGTACTCAGGGGGACCTCAAATCATACTCTATGGTACACACACACACACACACACACACACACACACACACACGGCATATGAAAGGTGGCTTAATATTTTGCTCTCCCGTTTGAGAAAAGGAGGAGAACAACAGGTTATTCTAGCAGGAAGACACACTTTGGTACCTGTCCGTTGCTCTGACACTGGCATTTTGAAAACAGTACCTGGGGTATTTTACCTGCTAGGAGTTTTCTTCGGGTAAATGCGGGGTAGTTTTGGACAGCTTTGTGAGTTCTGAGATACCATGGGCCACGTGGAAACAGACCCAGGGCTGGGTATGATGGCACACGTTTGCAATCCCAGTACTCAAGACTCAAGAGGCGGGAGTGTGTGTGTGTGTGTGTGTGTGTGTGTGTGTGGAATCACCTACAAGGTCAAGGTCAGCCTTGACTACATAGCAAGTTCCAGGTCAACCAGGACAACATATCAAGACCCTATCTCAAAACAAACAAACAAACTGTACACACACTATCACCAAAACAGAAATCAAAACACACACACACACACACACACACACACTCTGGGGCTGGGGAGATGGTCCCTATAGTAAAAGGCTTACAGTTTGAGTACGAGGAGCCTGATTCAAGCTGTGAAAGTTAGGGGGGAAATGGCGATGGTGCACAGTTGTTCCCCAGGGCTGGGGAGCAGAGATGAGTGGATCCCTGGTGGTCAGCCCAGCCTACTCAGGGGGTTTCAGGCCAGTGAGGAAACCCTGTCTCAAAAGCAAAGTGAACGGAGCCTCAGGGATAGCCGCTGTGGTTGACCTCTGGCCTCCATGCAGATCCCTCTGCACACGCACATGCACCCACCCCTCATACACACACCTAAACAAATTGAGTTTTGGTGCCTGTATTATCGAACTGTGGCCTTAGGAATCAAAGGTTGGCCTCTTGAGTGGGTCTCGCAGACCGGACTCTCTGCAGTTACCGTCGGGACCTCTACATGATTTGCTTTTCCAGGTGGGCTGGGCAGCACATGTGGAAAGACTGAGTTTTGCACCCTAGTAGGGAGGGTTTGCGCATGATCCTACCTATATGCCTCGCGTGGAGAATCCACCCCCAAACCCCGATGCCTTCTGTGTGTACACTTGGGAGACCGTGAGCTACTCTACTCATCTGTGTGTTCAGACTCCAGCACTGCCTGCAACAAGCTGTGCCTGTAATAGCTCCATCTACACTTGGCAAGTTTCAAATGACAGCAGAGTTCTTTATAGGCATCACGCATCCTACATGGTTAACGCTTGATACCCCTTAGAGTGTTTGACCAACATGCCACACTGCTCCTGATTCAGGTCCTGGGCAACCAGGGCACTCTCGATTTGACTGCTTCAGATTCTACATGTAAGTGAGGTTGTGCTGTGTTTTAATTTCTATGTCTACTTACTATAACATTCTCCTGGTCCATCCATGTCGGCCCACTTGGCAGGACCTCATCCTTTTTGAAGACCGAGTAATACTCCATCAGACCTGTGTGTGCACGCAGTATATGTTCTTTGTTCACTCATTTGTGGACTCATAGGTTGGTTCCATGTCAACGAGAGAAACATTGCAATGCATGTGACCTGTTTTATGTCTCCGAGAGGCTGATTTCTGTGTCATTGCTGGATTAAGATGCCTCTGAAGAGCTAGCTGATCCGGGCCGATGATGTGAGCCACTCAGAGGCTGCCTCATTATCTAGAGTGTGCATCAAGAGAGAAGCATATTTAACAAGTTTAAAGTTGAACCAGGAACCATCTCTAAAGAGAGCCTGGTCTCTTAGGGAGGCCGACTCACTGTCTCCCCCTTGTGGTAGCTACTGAGTCCTGGGAAACCCAACAGACAGCAAAGGAGGGCAGGGCTGGCTGTAGACCATCTGCTTGTGAACTCCTGGCCCAAGGTCAGCTGGGAAAGTGTTTGAAGAGGAGCAAGCATCCCAAGGAGGAGGTGGTTTTCAGAAAGTCAAGATATCAGTCTCCCTGGCGCTGATGTTCCCACAATGTCACTCTAAGGAGCAGAGTCCTTAGAGAGTCAGAGCCTACCCTCCGGAGCTGATTAATGCGGAACACTGGGATGCAATCCCAGCAGAACAGCTGTGGAGTGTCCCGCAGCAGCTGGGAGTTCACCATCACTAACCTCCCTTTCCAGTGATGAATCAGGCTCAGAGCAAATACAAAGTATCAACCAGGTCTGTGACCTTCAAGTCCCTTCCTCCCACCCCTATTGCTTCTGTAGATTCGGGGCTTTATCATTCAAGCAATGCAAAAGTTGAGGACTCTCTGGTCGTTGGCAACGACCTAGAAGAAGCACCCTGAATCTTTGGGTGTGGAAATGCTCCCCAGTTCTGACCAAGCACTTGCTATGCACAGTGGATAGAACTTCCACAGTTGGTGGCGACAGAAAACAGCGTTGATTTCTCTTTGGTTTCATGCACAGGTTGTTCTTGCTGTAGATCTTAGTAACCTCGGCACGATTTTTTCCCTTCTAAGTGAAGAACTTTTTACTTCTATGCCTGACTTCTCTTTAGCATACCCCACTAGGGCAGCACTGCTGGAATCCTTATTAGGAAAATAGGGGCAATGAGAACATCATATAATACCATCATAGTTGACCTGACATTGGAGACAGTTACGAAACCACTAGTGGGCCAGCAGTACATACAGCATAGAAACATTTGTCCAAAAAAAAAAGAGCCACTTCCAGAAGGAAATATTATTTATATATAATTTATAATACACACATATACATACATGTGTACATAGATACATGTATATATACATGTGTATACATATATGTATAAATTATATATTATTTATATATAATTTATAATACACACATATATGTGTGTATTATAAGTTATATTTATGTAATATATATATATAGTAGAATATCATATAACCCTGCTGGGTGGGAGATATATATATATATATATATATATATATATATATATATATATATATAGTATTCTACTACCATACAGTTTAGAATCGCATGCAGTTCAAAATTTGTGAATTGTTTCTGGAATTTTCTATCTAATATTCTTAGACTACAGATGACTGTAGGCACCTGAAACAGTGGAGACACAGCAGGCTAGGGGAGTTGATTGTGTGCCATGACTGGAGATGCATAGCTCCATTAGAGCCAAGCCTGACACCTGGGTCAGCCTTTGTCCTTCAGGACCTCTGACAGCTGTACCAAGGAGCTCCTATGGACAGGACCCTGTTGGAAGAAGATCCTGCTCTTAAGGTTGTAGTCTACCATGTCTGGATAGCAACCCTAAGCTCTGTGCAAAATGGAGGTCTCTCTTCCCCAGGAAGGCTTCCTCTTCCCTGCCTGACCCCCACATCCTCTACCTGAGGAATGTCACCTAGTCTTTGTTGAATCTATAGGTTCAATTTCCTTTCTTCCAGCAAGCATCTGGATGACTGTTCATGCAAATGAGGCATTCCCAGTGCCTTAAGCCTTGGCCAATGCACATTTACCCTAATAACAACAACAACCCTCCAAAACAAAAGCTCTTACCACTCTCCAAGGCGTGTGTATGTGTGTGTGTGTGTGTGT
>NC_034610.1:4340940-4350561 GCF_900095145.1 Mus pahari
GTGTGTGTGTGTGTGTGTGTGTGTGTGTGTGTGTATGGTTACCATCAGGTTCCTTTTGATGAACATCCATGCTACCATCAATACCCCTGTATGTGCTCTCATCTGCCAGATTATATTTTCTTTTCTTTTTATAGCAATAATTCCAAGGGTGAGTGGATTGCTGGATCTAACTTAAAAACATTAATAACACCTGGGAATCCCAAGACATCTCTGAGAAACAGGCGTTTCTTCTGGTGGGGAAACTGAGGCACTGAGAGGCATGTGGTTACCATAGCAACCATGGAGCCTTTGTAGCCTTTAGCTGGGTATGGGAGGGAAGGGGAGGGGCAAAGGAAGGGAAAGGGAAGGGGAGAGGAAGGGGTATGTTCAGGAGTATGAGTCCAGATAAGTGGGCTCTGTAGTCACTTTTCTATTGAATCATCCCTCTCATTCTCGAAGTTCCCCACTAGGGGGCGCAGCACACACCCACTCTCAATCTTGAGAAGTCAAAGCTAAGGCTCTGGGTTCAGCTACAGGTAGGTGCTGCAAACCGTAAACCAACAGACTATTCCTATCTTGGAGCGTGGCTAGATGCTCTGGGACCTCAGGACAGGGCACCTTGACGCTGGAGCAGGGTGCAACCAGGGCTTCTCAGAAGGGTGACTGTAACTGAAGGGCAGGCAGGTGCCAGTCTGGCAAAGGAGAAGATAGGAACCCTCATTTTTCCACCAGCTTCCAGGTACCGGGCAGAGCCTGCCTCTGCCCAGGTCTCACTCGGCTTTGGCCCCAACAGAAGCACGTACCCACTTTGGGTCTATACTGGTTAGTTTTTGTCAACGGGACACAAAGTAGAGCCACCTGGGAAAAGGGAAGAAACCTTAACCTAGAAATTGCCTCCATTAGACCATGGGCATGTCTGTAGGGCATTTTCCTGAGTGCTAATTCATGGAGGGAGAGGCCAGCCTCATGTGGACAATGAATGGTCCCCGGGCAGATGGGCCAGGGTTATGTAAGAAAGGCAGCTAAGCAGACCAGAGGATCAAGCCAGTAAGGACTGGTCCAGGACTTCTGCTTCAGTTTGTGCCTCCAGGTTACTGCGCTGGCTTTCCTTGATGGACTGTAAGCCAAACAAACCTTCCTCCCCATGCCAATGTTGCTCAGTGTTTTATCACAGCAACAGAAACCAAACTAGATCAGGAGCTTTCTCTTGAAATTTCCCTATTTCCCACCTCCTCCAGGAAGACTTTCCTGGCTGCTGCTGCTGCTTGCCCCTGACCCCTAGGACATACCTCATCAGCATTTGTAAGACAGGCCCTTGGGCAGGCAGATTGCTATTTACTGGGGTGTCTGCTCCCCACTATGCTTATAGAGCCCCTTCCTATGCACGAATCTTGGGTCTTGGGCTCGAGAGTTGGACAGTAGCTGAATGTAACCAAGGGCATCCTGCAGACCTCAGCTGTCAGAAGTCTCTGGCACTATTCCGAGGCTCAGCTAGGAATGCGGATGCACAAAAAAACACCCTTTCTTAGTTTTGTTATTGGCTAAGTTTTCCCACAGTGGGGGTGGGTAGAGAATTATGGAACCCACAGGAAAAGAAACGAAGTTTCCCACATGTTTTCTCTGCCTGCCCATGTTGGCTAAGCCAAGCCACCTCTGTAAGGACTTCCCTGGGAGGATTTGAGGGAGTTCAGGGAGTTTGAGCTGTATCTCACCTTAAGTTCTTGGTTTATTTCTTTATTTTTATGTGCATGGGTGTTTTGCCTGCATTGAAGTCTATGTACCTTGTGTATACCTAGTGTCTGAAGAGACCAGAAGATATCAGATCCCCTGGAACTGGGGTTGCAGGTGGTTGTGAGCCACCATGACCTCTGAAAGAGCAGCCAGTGCTCTTAATGATTGAGCCATCTCTCCAGCCCCTGTATCTCATGTTAAATGAATTTTTTACAGTTAGCATGTCTTGAACCAGGATGGATCATGAGTTCCAGAGCCTTCCCTGTGCAATATGACAGTGGCTGGACATCTGACCCACAGTGGGAATACAATTCTTTGGCCGCCACCACTCGCCCAGGACCAGTGACACATATTGGGCACATTTCTAAGGTCTCTTCTCTTACAGGTCTACCTACCTACTAAATTCATCATTGGAGCTGATCTTCCGCTTTGTTTCATATTTTGCAGTCTAAACAAAAGCTCCACTTTTATCCCAAGTTAAAATACCTAAAACCGAACTCATGTTTACAGGAAGTTTTGATTAATTAAGGCATAGATTGTATGCACTGAGGTTATTTCCCCGGACTCTGAGCATTGACACCATCAGCCACGTAAGTGCCCCTTGCCCCTGCTGATAACCCCAGGGTCCAGTCCCAGGCCTCTGAGGATACGATGAATTCCAGGCTGACATTATGTCTAGGCTACCGTTTCTGCAGGTAGCCAATCCTGAGAGTGTCCTTGGCACAAGAGCCAAGTGTCAGCTGGCCAGGTTCTGAATGTTGGTGCGTGAGGTCAGTGCAAGTTCTCCCAGGAAACACACCAAGAGAGCCACATGGTCAGTGCCACCCACTCCAGCAGGAGATTCCCGTTCTTCCCCGAACTAGCCGTTTGACCCTGGCAAGCTTCAGGCCCTAAAACCTTGTTGTAGGTAATTCTGTAGCTCTGTGCACAGACACTGGCCGTGAACAGAAGCAGAGAGAGCCTCCTGTCCCAAGCTGGTTCCATTTCTCCCATTAATGCTGGCAGGTCACACTCCCTCCAATGCCATTGCATGGAGCAGGGTGGGACAGCCCTGGGAAGGTGTGTGAGTGAGGCGAGTCTTCACTTGAAAGGATCTGAGCCTGACCTGAAAGCAGGAGGTTCTGGAAAGGAGAGGGTCTGCTGTCTGATGATGCCTGCAGGGCCCCAGAGTGGGCTGGGAGTGAGTTCTGGGGTCTGGGTGGCAAGAAAGGCTGAGAGGCAAGGGTCACACTGCAGATGTTTTCATTAACTGCTGACAGATGTTACACAGGCTGGTTGGACTCGAGAGGAGTAGATGCAGATGAGAATTCTCCTGACTGGTCTGTTCCAGTTGGGTTGACTTCGTGGGCCAGGAAAGGACGTTTCAAGAAGGTCACTGGTGACACGGAGTTGCTGGTGAGACAATTAAGTGTCAACACAAACCAAAGCAACAATAACATAAGCTCCACGTCCTCTTTACTCTGACTTAAAAGAGAAGAACTTTTCCACAGCGACAGTTATGAAAAGGGTTCTCAGAGATTAGAACAGAAGGGTAAATGGTCTAGCTTAGAGTGACACAAATCAGCCAGCTTAACACAGAGCAGAACTGTAGTAAAAACAACCCATTGTATAGACAGGGAAACTGAGCCTTAGAGACTCAGAACAGCTCAATCCATGGTGGACACGGGGGATTTGAAAATACAAGAATACACCTTGCTGTTATTTGCAAGGAGTGGCATAAAGCAGACTTCTTCATGAGCTTTCAATACTATAAATTCTAGAAACTTCTGCAATGGAAAACCTTGGAATTAAAGTTATGGAATCAGGAAACATAAGAGGCTAAACCGGCCTCGTTTTCTCTTCTATCACGTGAGCCCTTGAAGAGCCTTCCCAGTTTAGTCTTCTTGATGCCTGACATGTGACACCCGGCATGCGTGTGTGGAGGGACCAAAAGCATATGCTGACCACTGCTGCCAGGTAAGCAGCTGAGATGTGCAGTTGTGGGATTAAATAAGGAGACCAGGAACAGGTCTGGCTGGAAGCCTTCCGTGCAGGAGGAACACGTTTGTCAGGGCACAAGGACTTTCAGCTGAACCTGACCCAGATTGCAGGGGACTGTGACCTTGCCCTATTCTCCTGCCTGTTCTTTACAAACTCCTGTGGAGGTTGAACTGGACACGGTGGTCTGGGAAGTACTGCCAAATGCCAGGCTGGATCTGTGCCGGCTTACAGAGCCAGCCAGACAACATAGGGGTGCCGTCAGGGCTTTTACCAGAACAGAATGAAGGATTGTTGGGGGGGGGGGGCGCTGGCCTGAAGGCAGGCAACAGTCAACAATGTCTGCTGCTCAGGGACGCTGTGCCTTTAGGACAGAAATTGGTGGAAGATGGCCATCACTCCTGGTGCCTGGCAAGATCTTTCTACCCAGAACACAGGAGTCCCCAAGCTAGGGGTTAAACGCTCGTTATCAAAAGGCAGTTAAGACCAGTGGTTCTCAACCTTCCAAACGCTGTGACCCTTGAATACAGATCCTCATGTTGTTGTGACCCCCGCCCCACAAACATAAAATTATTTTGTTGCTACTTCATACTAGAGTTTGGCTACTGTTACAATTTGCAATGTAAGGATCTGATATTGGGGATTATCTGATATGTGAACCCTGTGGGGGTCATCTGGTTACCCAGAACAACCATAGTGGCTACACCTGGTCCCCTTATGTACAGACCCTGGAGTCTCAGCACTTGCAAGGTTGGAGCAGAGCGATCCTCGGTTTGGGACCAGCCTGTGATATGTGGTAAGACCCTGCCTCAAAAACAATTATTAAACAAAGGATAATGAATAACTTTTAAACAACAACAAAATGTCCAAATTGAAATTTAATTGGTTGTAAACTTCTAGCTAGGTAATATACTTTATTACATGGAGGGTTTTCAATCCCTTGCGGACGAGAGTTTTGGAGGCTGAGGTTCAATATTTTGATTCAGTCTGAACTGAGAGCGTCCCTCACACTGAAATATGTAATCCACATGTTCTGGCTGGAGAGCAAGCTGTAATTGAGCATAAGCAGGCGTAAGTTCCTTTCTCAGAAGGTCTCCTAAAGGTGACCATGTCCCATTATAGCAGCCTGAGGACCAGTGGTCCCCACTGCTGAGACCAGGGCCCTTCAACTTTAGTAAAGAACCAAGGACTACTGGCCTTCTGAGCTGCCAGCCTCCGTCCTCAGTGACTCCGGTCACCCTCCTGCTTCCTGGCTCTCAGAACCTTCCTGTTTAGTCTTGTAGCACAGTGGTATGCCCAGGGAGAGATGCCGTGTGACTACTCAGTGTGACCAGATTGGCCTCGGTGCTCCTGGAGGTCTATGGTCAAAACTTGCAGGGAATTGTGAGGGAAACTCTGTTGTTGTTAGATGTAGGATTTCACAATCAAGTAAGAAGTACTTCAGAAACCAAGCCATACATACACTTTGGTATATTAAAACAAAACAAAACAAGTATTTTTATGTAATTAATTACATCTTTTTTTTTAAAAAAAAAGATTTGATGTTTTACTTATGCGTATGTGTGTTTGGTGGAGGGAGTTTGTATGCACGAGTCTAAAGGACAGCATTAGATCCTCTAGAGCTGGAGTTACAAGTAGTTGTGAGCCACCCATTGTGGGTGCTGGGAAATGAACTCTGGTCCTTTGAAAGAGCAGCAAACACTCTTAATTGGTGAGCCATCTCTCTAACCCCATACATATCCCTTGAGTATTGAATCCTTAACATAGATGTGCTAATAAACTCATAAACAAATTAGTAAGTAGTCAGGCTAACTCAAGAATGTCAATCCAGTCTTACTTCCCTATCAACCGCAGACATGGGAGGAGAGGGGCTCTCTGCTTTACAAAATACCAGCAGAGCCGGGCAGTGGTGGCGCACTTGGGAGGCAGAGGCAGGCGGATTTCTGAGTTTGAGGCCAGCCTGGTCTACAGGGTGAGTTCCAGGACAGCCAGGGCTACACAGAGAAACCCTGTCTCAAGAAACCAAACCAAAACAAAACTACCAGCAGAGACTCATGCTTTCTGCCCTGGTCCCTTTGCGTGCTTTTCAGCGGAATGGAATTCCTGATATCCAGGACCCAGTTTCCACACATCTGAGAAGGACTCAGTGAAGAAGGAGAGGGGAGCTTCATTTTGGTTATATCCCTCTGCCAGGTTAGGATCAGAGCTTCCCTCAAGTGACCTGGATCATCGGCAATGCTAGAATTACCAGAAGGAAGAAAGAACGCAGGAAACGCAAACGACAAAAACTTTGTGCCATCTTGTACAGCAGAAAATTATCAAGATGGATGGCATGCAAAATAAGCAACAAGTAATGAGGAAGAAAAGTGCAGACAGGTGGTGCATGCTGGCCTTGCAACTTCCAGATGGGCCCAGGGCCAGTGGATGCCGTAATGGATGTGTTACGTAGCCACGAGTTACAGTAATTGCTAATCTTAACTGAAAGTTGGGGGGTGGTCACCCTATTCTTCACGGTTCTCGCATGGATCTGGGCATTTCCAATTGCAGAAACCATCGTTAAGACCCTATTGGCTAACAATGGGACAAATAAATGTTCTTAGGGTGTTTGGGGACACATATGCCCTTCAGAAATGTGAACTGCCCGCAGCTGGAAGGGACTCCCGGAGAGAATCAATTCTGAAGCTTTCTTGGAGCTGGAGAAAGAGAAACTGTGCCCACTTTCTGGCTTATGTTTTTCCAACATGGGAAAGGAGGCTCAGGGGAGTTGTTCTATGCACTAGGTCAGCCCTGCTGGTGTAAAACTGCATTGGCAGCTGTGGCACTGAACCTTCGTGTGCCCTTTGCAATCCTCTCACACAGGATGCCCTGTGGGATCCCTGGGTGGGAGGGGTTTCAATTTTGGTCATAGCGATTCTGAGACAATGAGGTGCTTGGTGTTTGTTTGTTTGTTTTGAGGGAGGTGGTTCTTATATAGCTAAGACTAGCCTTGACCTTGTTATGTAGTTGAGGAACTTTTGATCTTCTTGCCACTGGCTCTTGAGTGCTGGGATCATAGGTATGTACCAACCCACCTGTCTTATGTGGTTCTGGGTTTGATCTAAGGGCTTCGTGCATTCTAGGCAAGCACACTATCGACTGAGGCCTGAGACAGTAATGTGGTGCCTCTAAAGGTGACAGATGTGACCAATGGTGGTGGAGAGTGGGGCCAGCCTTTCCTCATTCTATGCTTAGAGAACCTCTGAAAGAATCATGGGAAGGGATTTATGGGAGATAATTGTTTTCCCATACTTTGTATTATTCTTTTTCATGTTTTCATTAAATATTTTAAAATAAAACATTCCAGCACTCTGATGATGGTCAAAGTAGACATTGAATAAGAGTTTGAAGGAAAGAGATGTTAGTCTACCATAGACTCAGCCCATCTGGCCTGCTTCCTCACCCTAAGTGTCAGGCTTCGGGGCCCAAAGGGAACACCCTGTAATAGGCTGAGAAGTTCTTGGAAGGGTCCTGGAGTCACTGAGCCCTTGCTTATTCTTAACTTCCTGATTTATGCTTTGTAAAACTACCTCTGGCTGTGCTAGAAAGCCTCGGCGCCAGGCTGAGTATGGATCTCTAGACAGTGAAGGCAAAGAGGGAGGGGAGTTTAGAGATGGATTTAAATCAATCATTTTCAGCCTGGGAGTGGTGACCCCTTTGGGGGTTGAGCTCACCCCCCCACTACCTTTCCCATGGGTCACCTAAGACCATCCATCAGAAAACACAGACATTTGCATTACGAAACATGATAGCAGCAAAAACACAATTGTGATGTTGTAATAAAATAATTTTATGGTTGGAGGCCACCACAACACGATAGATCTGGTATTAAAGATTGAGAACCACTGCTCTAAATCATCAGGATTGTGTCCCAGTACAGATGTGCTAGTCCAAGTCTCAGTTTTGGTTGTTGTTTATAAATATTACTTATGTTAATATTTAGTGAGTAGTGGGATGGCCTTAGGAGGCAGCCAGAAAAATGCAGGGTTAATTTTGGAGTTGGAAATGGTTTCTAATTTAAAAAAAAAAAAATAGGGCTCATACGTGTGTGTGTGTGTGTGTGTGTGTGTGTGTGTGTGTGTGTGTGTGTGTGGTGGGTATTCATGCCATGTCACACATGGAAGTCAGAAGACAATCTCCGGTATTGGTTTTCACCTTCCCCTTTATTTGAGACGGGGTCTCTTTTGTACTTAGCCACTGTGTACTCCAGGTTGGAAAGCTGGCAAGCTTCCTGCCTCTGCCTCACATCTTGTAGTAGGAAGCAAGATTATGGATGCACAGTGCTGTGCCTGACTTCTGGGACAGAAGGCCGAGAGACTGCTGCCATTGTTGTTCGCTCTTGCTCTGTCTCGAGTCTACTGGCAAAGGTCTTCTCACTGAACCTAAGAGCTGTCGACAGTAAATGTTGGCTGCTCGGATGCTTGAGTCGGTATGGAGAGATGCTAATGAGGAGCTTTTGAGTTCTGGGGATCTGAACTCGGCTCTTCAGGCCTGTGCAGCTTGCACTTTATCCATGTAGCTATCTCCATAGCACAGGCTTTTAAAAGTTTTCTTTAGAAAGGGATAGCAGAGTTATTGCCATTCCATGTTTCACCCAGCTCTCCAACTCCCTATTGATTCCAAAGAGTCTTAGAAGGCAGACCAAATTCTCTGGGGGCTTCTAGGGCCCTGGAGAGGAGAATTTTCTCAGCATTACACATCACTGTGTACCATCATCAGTCCCTTGCTTGCATCCTTGACAACCATTCTGACTCAAGCATTCAGGCAGTCACCGTTTACCATCAATGACTCATCTTTGCTAGTAGACTTGACATAAAGCAAGAGTGGGCAACAGGAAGTCTCTTGGCCTTCTGCTCCAGCCAAGATCCCCTTTGCAGATATAAATGAAACACAATTGTCAAGGGTACACAGAGAATCCCTCATGTACCACATAGAAGCATCACCTGTCAATAAAACGCTGATGGACTACTACTGAGGCAGGTAATAGGAGGTGGGAGTTCTGGTAGGGAGAGAAGAACTCTGGGATAGAGTCACGCATGGCAAGAGATTCGCCCCAAACTCTGAAGAAACTCAAGTATGAAACTGAGGATACACAACCAGCCACTTAGCACTCATAGAACAGAAAAGTGGGTTGATTAAGTTATGGACTACTCAGGGAACAAGACCCAGCTTATGGCCCAGGCATTTATTCATAGTTGGTTAAGTCTCAGAGTCCTAGTTTTGGGAACCAGAGCATGGGTTGGGAAGCCCATGGTTCAACAAGGAAGCTCCTTGGGATGTTCCTCACCATCGTAGATGCCAATGAAAGCAAAGAGCGACACATGAATTAGGGTTTGGGTGTCTGACCCTCAGTGTTCTCTCCCACTAATGCCTATTTGTTCTTGTTTTACTATCAGTCTCTCTGCAAGAGAAGAAGCAGAGTGACCAAGCACAAACAGCTCTGCTCGAGAATTTGTTTTGCTTTCCTTTTTTTAATTGAAAATACATTTTTCATGCAATATATTCCTCATTGCTTCCAAGATTCTCTGTTGCAGACGGACCTCATCTGCGTGGAACGTGTCTCTTGGTTGCAGGTGAACGAGGATTCGGCGAATGTGGGGTGACAAACAAATACGGACACAAGGGAGTGTGGTATCTGAATGCAATTTGTCAATTCGAGCATCAGACTATTTATACAGAATAAAATAAGGAAGTTAGGTGACACATCTGCAAGGTACAAATGAAGTTACCAGATGCTTAATGACTCTTACACAAAACAGAAGAATGTAAACACAAAGACTGGCAGGAACTGGGCAATAAAACAACTGAGACAAAGTCAGCTCTATCTAAGGTCAGCTATGTTCTCAGAAGCCAGGTGTGAGGTCTTTACACTCCTGGGGCAAGGGCTTTCACACCCAA
>NC_034610.1:4351386-4362477 GCF_900095145.1 Mus pahari
CTCTCACACACACACACACACACACACACACACACACACACACACACACAGAGCAAGAGAGAGAAACAAGCAAAAAAGAAAAAAGCAGCAGCAATAACAGCAGAATTAAAAAAGACAAAACCCAAGAAGTATGAGAGACATATGCATGTAGACAGAGGCACTCACAAAATCACAGGGTCAGAAACCATAACACCCAAGGAAAGGATCAGGAAGATTTTTTTAAATGCCTAAACAGTGCAGTATGAGACCAAAAAAAAGTCTCCAAAACTACCTCTGAGCTCATTTTGTATTGCCAATCAACTGCTGGGCATGGGACCTGCCCTCTATGTATATTTTGTATAGCCAGTGAGACTCCATTGGAGAAAACTAATTTTTCTTTTGCAAGCAGTTACTAGTTTGGGATAACTTCTTGGTTAGGGATGGTAGGGGAATCTTATGGTTTGTATATGCTTTGCCCAGGGCGTGGCAGAAGGTGTAACCTTGTTTGAGTAGGTGTGGCCTTGTTGGAGTGGGTTTGTCACTGTGGGTGTGTGCCACGTGCCCCCGACATCCATCCCGCAGAGGTGGGGCAAAGATGACACTTACGCCAAGGCAGGGTTTGAGCAGCTCCCACAGCTTCCCACTGCAGCTTCCTTTATTCTCTCTACAGCTCACCCCAGCTCTCTACAGCAGTTCAGCTTCTCCCCTCTGCTTCTCAGCTTCTCCTACTTTATTCTGGGATCGCCCAATTTATCCCCTTCCACCCTCTGTACTCATCTCTCATCACTATCAATCAGCATTCAGCACGCTCTATATGGGAGCCATGCACGCAGACAGGGTGTTGATAGGCCAGTGACTCAATATCATGCTGTATGACACTATATGTCAGGCAGACAGCTCCTAATCACTCAGGTGCACATAATCAGGTTTTTGGTAATCAAGCAGGGAATCACGGGGGTTGGCTGAACTTGGTAATCAAGCAGGGAATCAAGGGTGCTGTCTTGGCTCACAAGGCCACAGCCATGGCCACACCCGCTTCTCACATCTCCCACTTTTTGTTTAATTAAAATGTTGGGGGTGGCTGTAAAAAGAGGGTTGGTGAAGCACCTGTTTAAGCCATGAAGCTTGCATCTGCATCCAGCACCCGGTAACTAGGCCTTTTTTAGGTCCTAGGTGGGCAAGGGTTCTGTCTTAGGCTAATGCAGGGGTGCGTCCCACAATAATCCCATCATTGAATCACCTTGCAGCCAAAAAAGGGGTGTGCATCTAGCTCATGGCACCTCAATATTCCCATCATTGGTGACTTCACAGCTTATGGCCCTCAGCCACTATTTGGAGCCAAACATGGGGCGAATTAACTGAGTCTATAGCCGCCACAGTTTGAATCAGCCTACACCCGTCTGCACATGCGTATCATCCACCACAGCATACCAACACATACAGCACACAGCAAAGTTCCCCAGAAGGCCATCCCTCCCCAACCCTTGAGGAAGCTGAAGGTCCTCTGGATCATCTTCAACCACTGCTGAGTGGTAGCAATCTCCACATGGGTGTTATTCACTGCAACAATGGATGACCGTAATTCTTTCATCTTGTTTGAGACAAATTAGCTGCACGAAAAAAAAAATCTGAAACTGCAAAGAGGTTACACAAATTCCTGACACATGGGCTACACATGACACAAAGACTAATTTCTCCAGA
Source organism: Mus pahari (assembly GCF_900095145.1). Lineage (NCBI taxonomy): Eukaryota > Metazoa > Chordata > Mammalia > Rodentia > Muridae > Mus > Mus pahari. The sequence continues at coordinate 4,353,067 of NC_034610.1, forward strand.
ATATATATCTGCTCTTGGAGCAAATCCACTCTCTGATTTACTAGTAAGATTCCAGTTTTCAGCTGAGAGTTAACAAGGGAGCTGAGCCAGCTACTTTTATTTAAGTGGGAATGAGGGCAGCAGGCTCAAACATGGGTCAGGGTCCCACAACAACGGTTTATTGAAGTACCATTTTCTACTAATTCTTACCCCAAGCTAAGCAGGCTTATGGTTACACTGGAAAGTAACACTGTCTGGAATATTCTNCTTGAAAGCAGAGGAAGTGACATGCAGCAAAGGTGATAGATAGATAGATGTCACAGTGAAAGCAGCTTGGGGGCCATAGGTAGTTACTGACTCTTCGTTGCCCTTACTGATCTTGAAACACTGGGAAGGCACCAACTTCTCGAGGCAGATTTCACCATACTGAAGCATGGTGGCTGCGCTTTCCTTCATTTCCTCTTTCCCCATTATAGAGAGGAGGTGAGGGCAAGGAAAGTGCCAAGGGTTCAGGTGGCCTTCCTCACCTGAAACTCAGCTTAGATATCATGCTAGTCACTTCATCTCCACTGTCAGATGATTCATCTGAACTTCCCTCCTCACTCTCTTGTTCTTTAGCCTTTTTTCTTTTTTGCTGGATTCTTGTTTGCCTTTTTCTGCTTCTGCTGCATGAGCCTTTACAACACCATGGACATAATTTTGGACGTCTCACGGGAGCTGCAGTAGTTGGCCTTGGGAGATTGGGAAAGCAATCTTTTTTAAAATGCCCAGCCTGGCCACAGGAAAACTTTTCTAACTCTGCAGCATACTTTTCACTTTTGCCCACCAGGCAAGATTTAACTAACTTCAAAATTGCTAGCAGCTGCACCAACACCTCTCTTATTTTCATTTTTAAAGCAATCTCCTCCTGCCCTCTACACTTTTAACTTCGTCCCTGTGCCGGGAGCTTAACTTGTCCCTAAACCAGGAGCTTAACTTGTCCCTAAACCGGGAACTTTATTAATTTGTCCCTGTGCCAGGATCCTTCAAAATTTGTCCCTACTCCAGGATCCTTAAAGGCCTTACCTTATACTTACGAGCTCATTTCTAAATTTCAAGAGCTTTCCCCGTACAGGCCACCAGATGCCACGCACCCCTGACCTCCATCCAGCAGAGGTGGGACAAAGATGACACTTACGCCAAAGCAGGGTTTGAGCAGCTTCCACAGCTTCCCGCTGCAGCTTCCTTTATTCTCTCTCCAGCTCACCCCAGCTCTCTACAGCAGTTCAGCTTCTCCCCTCTGCTTCTCTGCTTCTCAGCTTCTCCTCAGCTTCTCTTCAGCTTCTCCTACTTTATTCTGGGATCGCCCAATTTATCGCCTTCTACCCTCTGCACTCGTCTCTCATCACTCATCATCCAATCAGCATTCAGCACGCTCTATACGGGAGCCATGCACGCAGACAGGGTGTTGATAGGCCAGTGACTCAATATCATGCTGTATGACACTATATGTCAGGCAGACAGCTCCTAATCACTCAGGTGCACATAATCAGGTTTTTGGTAATCAAGCAGGGAATCATGGGGCTTGGCAGTGAACCAGGGTGCCGTCTTGGCTCACAGGGCTGCAGCTACAGCCACACCCGCTTCCCACAGGTGTGGGCTTTAAGACCCTCATCCTAGCTGCCTGGAAGTCAGTCTTCTGCTAGCAACCTTCAGATGAAGGTGTAGAACTCTCATCTCCTCCTGTACCATGCCTGCCTGGATGCTGCCTTGTTCCTGCCTCAATGATAATGGACTGAACCTCTGAACCTGTAAGCCAGCTCCAATTAAATTTCGTTCTTATAAGAGTTGCCTTGGTCATGGTGTCTGTTCGCAGCAGTAAACCCTAAGTCAGTGTCATCTACTTCCACTCTGAGTCCTGGGACAGCATCTGGCTTAGACTTGTATGTGCTGCTATAGTCACTGTGAGTTCATATGTGTCTCTGTGAGTTCATATGTGTCTCTGTGAGTTCATATATGTCTCTGTGAGTTCATATGTGGTCTTGCCATGTTTCCTTGCTGTCTTCCATTCCCACTGGGTCTTAAAATCTTTCTGCCCTCTCTCTCACATGGTTCCCTGAGTCCTGAGGTAAGGGGTTTGATGAAGACTTCCCATTTAGGACAGTGTTTCAACATCTCTTACTCTCTGTACAATTTCCAGTTGTGGATCTCTATATGATGGCTGAGCAAGACTGATCAATGAGTAGTGCAGAATGTTGTTAGGAGTCATTTTATCAATATGCTCTTTTATGGTAGAACAATAGTACTTGGCTTTCCTCTGGGCCCATGGCTTATCTAGTCTGAAATTCTTGGCCACCTGAGCAGTGTCAAGCATTAGCTCCATGGCATGGAGTGGGCCTTATACCCATCACAGAGTAGTTGGTTACTCCTACAACCTTTGTGCCACTATTACATAAGCTTATCTTATCACTGTAGCTCTTAGTGTTTGTAGCTAGGTTGGTGTTTATATTGTTCTCTGGTAATGTAATGGTTTGTATATGCTTGGCCCAGGGAGTGGTACTATTAGAGGGTGTGGCCCAGTTGGAGTAGGTGTGTCACTGTGGGTGTGGGCTTTAAGACCTTCATCCAGTGCAAAAGCTCCAAATAACCAAGATACAATTCACAGACCACAAGAAGCTCAAGAAGAAGGAAGACCAAAGTGTGGCTGCTCAGGTCCTTTTTAGAAGGAGAATAAAATACTCACAGGAGGAAATATGGAGATAAAGTGTGGAGCAGAGACTGAAGGAAAGGCCACCCAGAGACTGTCCACCTAGGGATTCATCCCATATACACTCACCAAACCCAGACACTCTTGCGGATGCCAAGAAGTGCATGCTGGAAGGAGCCTTATATGGCTGTCTCCTGAGAGGCCCTGCCAGAACCTTACAAACACAGAGGCAGGTGCTCACCCCCAACCATTGGACTGAGCACAGGGTCCCCAATAGAGGAGCTAGAGAAAGGACAGAAGGAGTTGAAGGGGTTTGCAACTCCATAGGAAAAAATAACAAAATCAACCAACCAGACCCTCCAGAGCTCCCAGGGACTAAGCCATTAACAAAGGAGTATACATGATTCCAGCTGTATACGTAGCAGAGGATGGCCTGGTCATGTAAATGGGAGGAGAGGTCCTTGGTCCTATTAAGGCTTGATAGATGGCCCCATGTAGGGGAATCGAGGGTGGGGAGGTGGGAGTGGGTGGTGGTGCAGGAACACCCTCATAGAAGTAGGGGAAGGGAGACTGGGATGGGGGGGGTTCCTGGTTGGAAGTGGGAGGAAATGGGGAAAGAGGATAACATTTGAAATGTAAATAAATATCCAAAAAAGAAAAATACGCTGACAAATATGAAAAAAAAAAAAAAAAAGAGCCTTCATCCTAGCTTCCTGGAAGCCAGTAGAAGTCTCAGCTCCTTCTGCACCATGCCTGCCTGGATGCTGCCATGTTCCTGCCTTGATGATAATGGACTGAACCTTTGAACCTGTCAGCTAGCCCCAAATAAATGTTGTCCTTGTAAGAGTTGTTGTGGTCACGGTATCTGTTCACAACAGTAAAACCCTAACTAAGAGAGGTAGTGTGCAGAGAACCTTTCTGTACCATGAATACTGGTGAAAAGGCATAAAGGCTCTAGTTAGGCAGCAGTTCAGCTTCCCCTTGGCTAACAAGATATATAAGTGCTGTCTTCAGAAATAGGATCTTACCATCGGGAGAGCAACCAATAGCCTTGTCAATGGCCTGCTTGGGGTTTTCCATGGGATCCCTTCCGCTAATAATTCAATTAGACTTAACGCTTCCCGGCACTGCAGGTTTCACTTGATGTCAGGAGACGTCTCTTCTATTATTTGCCGGCTCTGTTTAGATTTCTATCATATAAGTATATGTTGTAAGAAGTTTCCATAGTGGTAGGTTTCCACATGGCCCTTAGTGCTGTCCCTCCCGTATTCCCTCCCTTCCCCTCCTCCTCCCCCCACTCCCTATTTAACACTTCAGTTCCGACTTTCCCTCTGTTTTAAGACTTACATTTGATTCCTGCCTTTCTACGTGTTACATGTGTTTTCCTTCTCTGAAAAGGGAGAGCTGACAGATTAAATGAGAGGGGAAGTGTAAAACTATTTTGGGCATTGCAGTGCATATTACGCCCAAGGAAGTGAGAACTGAGGAAGTAAAATAAAATATAAAATACAAATCCATGGAAACAGAGTTGATGAAAGAGGGAGGGGGTACAGGACAACTCAGAGTAACAGAATTCCAAGCCGTGGGGTATGGCAACTGAGCATCCCCAGGGAAGCCCCCTTCTTGTTTGCACATTGACTTTGAGCCCTTCCACACTTGGGGGTACAGTTGCTTCTGCAGCTACAACAGCACCCCTCTCTATGATGACTGCCCAAGATTTCATAGCTGAGGAGGATGTTCTGGATAGGGTCCCAAGTAGGCTCACACAAAAAGCGGACAGAGTGAGATACCCACAGCTAAGTCTGAGGGATGGGCTGTGGGTAGTAGGTGTCATGGATGCCAGGAGGAGGAAGCCCAGTCTAGGAGCAGCTGACATATCAGGGCTGCGCACGAGTTCTCTGCTGAGATTTTTGACCCTAGACCTTTATGGGTTCTTTCTTTATTCTCCATAACAATTGCTGGTCAGGTAAAGAACCCAACTGATAAATGGGAAAAGGAACTCAACACATTTCATATAAAATAATATAAATGGCCAATAAATACATGAAAAATGTTCAACATCCTTAGCCATCAAGCGAAGTATGGAAATAGGAAATATAAGTCTAAAGCAAACTGAAGATCTGGGAGAAAAGAACTCTTAGACGCTGCTGGTTAAGAGCGCAAGTCTCTGCAGTCACTATGGAAACCAGTACAGAAGTTCCTCAAAATACAGAGTATGTAGCTAACTGTATGACCCAGCAGTACCTCTGGTGGGTACACACAAGGAGGCAGCCTTAGCTTCCCACAGAGGCACCTGCACAGCCGTGTTTATCACTGCTCACGCTAGCCTGTGTATAGAACCAACCTAGATTCTGTGGACACGTGACTGGTTAAAGATGAGGTGGCATGTGCACGGGGAAGCATATTCCTTACCTTCAAGAAAAACGAGTTGTGGCATTTGCAAGCAAATGAATACAACTGGAAATCAGTGTGTTAATGATAATAATCTGTACTCAGAAAGAAAAGAGAAAGTGTGTGTGTGTGTGTGTGTGTGTGTGTGTGTGTGTTTATCATAAGACAATCTAAAAACCAAACAGAAAGGCAAACAGGGAGAGAGGTGTGGATAATAGGCCATGACATGTAACTTTACCTGTATAAAATGGGACAAAATCTGTTTTGCACAATTAATGTGCACTACTATGACATTAGTAATTACATTTAAAAACAAATCGAGTTTCACTGACTGGACACGTTCTGCCTATGAGAGCTTTCACAATCCTGTCAGGAGGGTAAGAGGGGAGTCCATGCCAAAGGCTGGTAGAAGCAGCAGGCAGATGGCCTTTCCCTGAGCAGGGTTGTGGCGTGATGGAGGGCAAAGGTGGCTCTGGGGAGCCCCGATACCCTCTGCCTTCTTCCTCTTCTTCGTAGTCTCTTTGTGTTCATTTGTTTCTTTAAGCTTCTGGTTTTGGTTTGAAGGCTTTTGCAATGCAGTCTACAGTTCACTCTTCTGCCAGGGTCACTGGTGTGTGCCCTCCCTGCCAGGGTCACCGGTGTGTGCCCTCCCCGCCAGGCTCACTGGTGTGTGCCCTCCCTGCCAGGGTCACTGGTGTGTGCCCTCCCTGCCAGGGTCACTGGTGTGTGCCCTCCCTGCCAGGGTCACTGGTATGTGCCCTTTCTTCTTTTCCCTTTTTGAGCAGAGGCTGAAGCCTCCTCAAGTTCCGAGAAAAAGGAGAAACTGAAGACACAGACACATGATTTCTCACCCATTGCCCACATGGCTTTATTACACAATCACTGACTTGCCAAGCCAGTGGTCCCCTGGGTCCTTCGAGTCCCACTGTCTAAAATCCACCCCTGTCTGCCTGGCTGGTCTCTCACTTCTTCATCCTTTGTTTTGTTTTCTTTTAATCATCGCCGTGGCCAAGGCTGACAGCTGTGGGCCAGCGGAGATGCCTCTCTCCAAAGGCTATCCCACTTCTCCCCACCTTGTCTCTATCTCCGTTGCCCCCGCTGGTACATGCCCTCGTTTTCTCTATGCTAGCCACCACCAGGGGCTCCTGAGTAGCCACTTTGACCCAAGTCTCCTTTGCTTTTTCTTTAATCACATCTTTGGGAGTTTTCATCCTTTGAACGCTCCACACCCTGGCTAACTCGTGGGTTTGAATTTGAGGTTCTACAGAGGGACCTTCAGGTGTGTGCGTCTCTCCATGCTGAAACACACCTTCTGTTTAGGAGCTGCCATTCATGGCGCTTGGTCCCGCAGGAACCCACTTTGTTTCAGCTCGAGTTCATCTTGTGCTGTTGTCCTTTGGCCATCGATTCCCCGAGACATCAGAGCCCCTGGGAGTCAGAGCTCTGGCCAGTTCCTAAAACGGGGCAGTTTCCCATCATGACTCCAGGAGCTGGTGGTATTACTCCTCATGCAAAATCTACCCAAGAAGTGCTGTGGAAAGCCCCGGCCTCACAATTCTCCAGCTTGTTTCCTACGTGCCTGGAGTGAGACACACTGCCAATAACCACACTGAGCCACTTGGGAAGCCATTCCTAGGGCTGTCATTTCTGGGCCATCTGTGTCACATCAGAGCTGAGTGAGTCTGATGGCTCCTGACACCTCCTCATCATATCCTATAGAAAATTGCTTGATGTCCTCAGGTGGAGACTTCAGAGCCGTGAAATACCCATGGAAAGATTTTTCCAATTAGTTTTTCTGCTACCATAACAGTGAAAAACCACCCTCTCAAGCCAATGACTGCCTTTCGGATCGTGATTGTGGAACACCTGTGAGGGCCAACTAGCACCCTCCCTGCCAAGTTTCCTTTGGGAACTGCCATGTTGGCATCACCCACTCATGATGGGCTGGTTAGAGGCACAGCGGAAAACGTCTGTTGGGCAATAGCTAGCGTCAGGCATCCTGGCCCATTTTGATAAGGTGAGATCATGGGTTTTCTTACTCGTGGGTGAAGAGGAAAGAGTGTTTTCTGGAAGCCATGGAAGACCTCATTTATTTTCCCTGTTTGGGTATGGGGAAGGTGTTAGTAAGCAAACGCATCAAAAAACAAAGAAGGCCAGAAAGTCTGAGTCTACTAAGGCGATAAGCAAGTGACTCACTGTGTTTCCTTCAGAAGGACCCAGAGAACAAGAGAAGCGTTTGTGGCCTTCTTAGCAATCTATCTGATGCTGTCCTGGGCAGTTTGCTTATAAGACAGACGTGTAGTGCAGTTCCTGTCACACTAAGAGGGTGACAGCAATGATAACAGGTTTCACAGGGAGGAAGCACATCTATGCTCTGTGTCGTGTGTGTGTGTGTGTGTGTGTGTGTGTGGCAGTGAGTGTGCGTGTGTCTGTGTGTGTGTGTGTGGCAGTGAGTGTGCATGGTGTGCTCTGGGCATCTGTGCTCCAGAGCTAAGAGGAAAAAGTGGGTTTTAGGGAAGAAGCACGAGGAAGGCATTTGGAAGTGCAAGACTGTTCTGAAAACTCCCTAATGTTAAGTGTTTAGCACATCCTATTTCTTTCTCCTCAGAACACTGCAGTGAATTCTGGTCTTTGGCCCTAGTGTCAGCCTCAGCTGCGAAGGTCCTCAACCTGTGGGTCTCGACCCCTCTGTGGTCTAATGACCCTTTCCTGGGGTCACCTAAGACCATCCGAGAACACAGATATTTACATCCTGACTCACAGCTTCACAGTTATGAAGCGGCGGGGCCAGTAAGGAATGGCATTGAAAGGTCACAGTGTGAGGAAGGTTGGGAAGCATGGCGCTAGGAGGAGCGATGTGTCTAAGACACACAGGCACCGAGCAGCCGAGGTGGAACTCCAGAGCAGAGCCTAGGAGTTGAAGGGCTAACCAGCTTGCTACAATAACTAACTCTTTTGCTATTGAAGGCACAGTCGCAGATATGAAATGGGTGGTACAGTGCAGAGTGAACATTATACAAAAATAAGAGAGAACGCCAGAATCGGGAGGTAGTCTCAGCTGTAGTGTAGCAATGGGAGCTGGCCTGAGCTTGGGTGACAGTGGTAAGGAAATTGATGGAGAAAAATGTATGTAGTCAGGACCAGGTGGTCAGTAGATAGTCTTGACATGGAACTAAGGTGGGGCTTGTCTGGAGTTTGGATTCGAATGTATCCCGGCTGGTCAAATAGATGACTGTCACTCTAATTAGTGCCTGGGCACACAGGATACTGGGCAGAACAATACAGATGACCAGTGACATTCCTGATTTGATTGAAGCTCAGGAGATCTGTAGGAAGAAACTTGGATCCAGGCTGTACTCGAATTCCGGCAAATGAAGATTTAAGGATAAGCTGGAGGTAGGAGTCACTGGAATTCGTTGATCACACAGCAAAAGAGCAGGAGAAACATAAAACCCCTGTGTGGCATAACCGCCTTCTGAGACTTGGCTTGTGGACTTACAGTTGATCACTACATCGGAAGGCTTCGCTTCTTTATCTACGTAAAAACATTGGAATTGGAAATGACCCACAACCCATGGCTCTTGTTTTACTTGCCCTGTAAGCTAAATGTTCTCCCCACCACAACAACTCTCACGACAGCAAGCACACAGACAACCCCCAATGGAAGGCAGGTTTGGCTAACAGGGTACTCCTATAAACTGGTTTTCTGGAACATGGAAGCATTTCCTGCAGAAACAGTGATCAGGAGACAGAACTCAGGCTCTCCTGTAAAACTGTCTGGGCTCTGGAGTGAACTGGGAGCCATTGAGCAATTGTAAGGCTGGCTGAAGATGGAGCAACCCCTGCCTCCCCTGGGGATTCTGAGAAAGAGCTCAAGCGTGATCATTTCTGCAGTTTTCCAGGACTGCCGTCCTAGCAGTGTATCAGTACTTGTGAATACCTCTTGTTTCTGAGTAGGGTACGACTCAAAGTAATTGTAAAAACTAGCACAGTGAGTTTCCATGACTTCTTTATAGGCTTGTTGTCTCACTCAGAAAGAGAGCTCAGGGGTGGGGCTGGCTTAGAACTCACTATGTAGACCTTCCAACTCTCTAGGTTACAGGTGTGGACCACCACACAGTTCTAGGGACTGAAGCTGGGGCTTTGTGCACACTAGGCAGGCACTCTGTGGGCCAAGCTGCATCCGTAGACCCCAACTGATTCTTCTATGTAACTAAGGATTCCATGGTGGCACACGCCTTTAATCCCAGCACTTGGGAGGCAGAGGCAGGTGAATTTCTGAGTTCGAGGCCAGCCTGGTCTACAGAGTGAGTTCCAGGACAACCAGGCCTATACAGATAAACCCTGTCTTGAAA
>NC_034610.1:4362527-4372191 GCF_900095145.1 Mus pahari
AAAAAAAAAAAAAAGAATTGGGAAATCAATGTCAGTGTAATGCTGGTGGGCAGAGGGCTCATTCCTAACTTCACGAGTCATCTATAGCATTCCCCAAACAAATATCGTACTTTGAAAATCGTTGCATTGTGTTCATTTTCAAGTGTTGCAAATACTCAAAACCTTTACTTTTGCAACAGAAAGATTCCATTATTTTTCCACAAAAAATTACTGTATTTAATGACAGTGGTTTTTTTTTTGACTGAAGACTGAGGCAGTTTTCTTATAGTCGACACAGATTAATTTTAGCAAACCATTTAAAAGAGATTTCTACAATGTGTTATATTTTTAACTAAAAGAATGAACTATAAATGAGAGATTCTGTTAGTGTGAGCTGGGGAGTTTGTAATTGTGCATAAGCCTGGGCCCATATCCCACTGCTGCTAACAGTCAAGCAAAGCCATTTCAGCAGAGTCTCTTCCACTCTTTGGTCCTCCATTGGTTGGCTGTAAAATAAGGATTGATGTGGTTTTTAAATCTTCTTTCAGTTCTGAAAATGAAAAGTCCTTGATGGCTTAATGACAAAAATATATATTGAAAGCATAAAATAGTTTTATTTAACAACAAAATAAACAAAAAACAGGGGCTGGAAATCTGGCTCAGCAGTTAAGACTCTTGGAAGAGTGGAGTTTGGAACTTCGCATCCATGGGTCCACAGCAATGTGATCAACAGGAACAAAGAAAACTATAGAACTTGACTCCCCACTCTCTTTAAGTTCATTGTCTCAGACTTTTGGTCACAGTTGCAGAAATGTAACTTTTGCAAATTTGTCAGTGAAGTGCAGTAAAAGTATGGAGGTTACAATTGAATCAACTGCTGGGCGTTGATTTAATCCCAGCACTCAGGAGGCAGAGGCAGGCGGATTTCTGAGTTTGAGAGCAGCCTGGTCTACAGAGTGAGTTCCAGGACAGCCAGGGCTACACAGAAAAACTCCGTCTCGAAAAACAAAACAAAACAATTGAATCAGCCTCTTACCAAGTGGGAACTCTCCTGAGCTCAGCCAATACTTGAGGAGAGAGGAATTCAGCATCATCGGCTGCTGAGCTTCTGCCTGGGCTGAACTCCAAAGCTTGCCTGGATTTTCCTCACAAAGCAAGAGAGGGAGGTACACAGTTGTAGCACACTCTGGGTTGGCAGAGAGGCAGTGTTGATGTCCCCAAAGGGGGAAAGAAGATAGTTTACTCTGAGCTGCATATGAGCGACACAGATTCAGGGGTCGCTCTGAGAGACATGTTCCTCTGGGGGGCAGGTTATGTGAGCATTATTTGCTAGTCACAGAACAATGGAATGTCAGAAGTCAGTGAATTTTGGGGGTGGTTGGGCGGTGGGACCTCCTGCTGAGTGAATGACAGCTGAGCAGGGAGGTCACCACCATAGTGGCCAGGAGCTTTTGATGATTGGAGGGGACGGCAGAGTAATAATGATTACAAAGGTGTTCCGCTGTATGTAGAGATTGATAGCCAATGGCTGTCAGGGGGAATAAGATAGGACCACAGTCACTATAGCTCTCAATCTGCGGACATTCCGCCTCTCCACAACCGAGAGGTTGCAGTCAGTCAAGCCTCCTTCTGGATCTTTTGCCACAGAGGAGGCGAGGCGTCCTCTGAGAATGTCGGTCTGCAGCACAAAGGTGAACCACAGCGTCCTCTAACCTGTCTCTAGAAGAAAAAGGAGCACATCCCATGTGACTCCATCTCACTGTAGATTTGAGATAGGAATTCTGACTGTGCATTCCCAGGGATTGTCTATCTGAGACACCATAATCTGAAACCAAGACGGCGATATGTTCCCACTGTGCTCCTCATGGCTCCTTATGAGATGCTCATTTGTGAATGTCTTCTCCCCCGGCTTTCCTCTCTAGTGAGTGCTCACAGATGTAGCCATTGACCAGCATTCTTTGGCCTGCAATAGTAAACCAATCTCAATAAATTCAAGGAAGTTGCGTTAAAAATGACCTGAGTTACCATACTTCTACACTGTATTTGTATATAAAGAAAAAGGCAATTTGAACCCATGGCATATAACAAATATGAAATAGTCTCACACTGGTTACTTTACATGATATCAAATAGCCAGACAGTGAGCAATTTAAGGGAGGAAGGGGGTATAGGCCACTGTGCTAAGAGAGACATGCTTGCTGCCAAGAGAGGAAGACCAGCTGGTCACATTGTATCTATGATCAGGAAGCAGAGAGGACAGAGCAGGAAATGGGTCCCAGCCACAAAACCTCAGAGCCCACCCCCAGTGGGACTAGCTGGGGACAGAGAGTTCAGGATGATTAGTGGCTTGGGACCATGGGCCTAGTATATGCTTAACATAGGCAGACCTCCTGTAGCTCAGGTTGGAAGATGGAAATCCGGTCCCTCCCAGAAAAAAGCCAAGTTTCTTCTGAGTGTGACTATGGTATCATTCACGTAGTGGTCCACAGAGCTCAGAAGAGAGATTCCATATTCTATTTTGTGATTTTTTTTTTCAACACAAATTAGCACATAGGCTTTTAAACTATTATAAACTTGGTCTCTTTTGCCAGTGGTAGATAACATCCTAATTGAGAAACATTTATTTTCCCTGTTAATATCACCATCTCCCATTTGAGGGCACTTACAGCTCTGTGGGCTTTACACAGGGAAGGTAGATCATGGGCGTCACTCTGCAGCCTCTCTCTGATTGCTCAGTGTTCATGCTGGAGGCAACTTAGATGTCAACCGCCTCAGTCTGCCTGACTGTGTAATGGAGCACCACCAATGGGGACCCTGAAGGACAGGGATGGATTTTCCCATGGTTCTACAGCTGGAAGTTCAAGCTTGGCTGGGAAGGCCCCTTCCCTCACTCTGTCCCTTTAAAGGAACACATAGCCTTTAAAGGAGGCTGCTATCTTCATCATTATACCCCATCCCTATAATTAGGTGTAATTGGCTATCAAAAGCCCACTTTCCAAATACTGTCTCAGTGACAGATAAGGCTTCAAGATATGAACTTGGTGGGGCACCCAAGAGGGTGCAGGGGGGGGGGAGATCATGAAGGAGGAGAAGCTGAGGAACAGGAGTCCCAGGAAGGGCACACACAGACCTGGTCCCCAAAGCCTAGTTAGAGAAAGCCTTCATTTTGAAAAAAGATAAAGTGTCAGCAGCATTCTTCTCAAAACACAAATTTTCTTCTAGGGGACTAACAAGAACCAACTGACAAGGGAAGGATGTTAATGGCGGCTGATCAATTAAGCTGGGATTTGGGTCTATAAGTAGGGATTTGTCTGTCCATAGAGTAACAGCTGGGGAGAGGGGAGCGTTGGAGGGGGGCGGGATTCTTGCTACCTTAACCTGTGATTGACAGTGGAAAGACCTACTTACTCTCTGATGCCAAATATGGTAAAATGCCTTTGGGACATTCTTATCCACTCCTTGAAAACAGGGGTCTGATTTCTTTTGATCTCTCGCCTGAGGACTTGCTGGTACCCGGTCGCCTGCCAGCTTCACATCAAGGCATTATTTTTTTTTTTAAAAGGGAAAGATTGTATTTTAACATTTATCATAGTTTCTCAAAACAAGCAAATATATATGTGTATGTGTGTGCTGTATGTGTGTGTGTGTATGTGCACTTGTATGCTTTGTGTGCCCAAGTGTGTGCTTTCCATTGTCTAAACAGAATAAGTGAGATTTACTTACTTTGATATGTGAAGAATATATTATAGTACCTTATATTCCGACACCAAGTGTCAAAATGGTAGCTGTAATTAAATTAGATAAACTAAAAGAAAACCCTCAGGTTTCTAGAGTTGGAGACATGGCTTGGTGGTTAAGGGTGTATGATATTCTCCTTGAGGTGCTGTTTGGTACACAGTTCCTGTTTCAGAAGGCTTCCAGCTGCCTGGAGCTCCTGCCCCACTGATCCGATTCCCTCTTCAGGCCTCTGCAGGTGCCTGCTGCACACGTGTGCACGTAGCCACGCACACATAATTAAAAGTCATCTTTTTAAAAAGCAGTTACTTGATTAGACCCCATCCTTATAACCTCACCTAAGTATCTATCAAAAGCCCACTTTCCAACCACCGTCTCAGTGGAAGTTATGTTTTATAAAAGCTGAAGGTAGAGGGCAAAGAAGTATTCAATTAGCATTTCATCTTTCAAATTGACATACATGTTTGTGGAGTGCGGTGTAATAGGTTATGATGAAGTCAGGTCAATTAGCGTTGCCATCCCTTTAAACATTGATCGTTTCTTTGTGTGTGAACCTTTGGACTTTTCTAATAATTTTGAAATACATCCTAAATTGCGGTGCCTTGTGAGTTACCTTATGATATCAGGTAATGCTGGAACTAATTCCTCCTTCAGTTGATTTCGGTAACTGACCTATAACCTCTGTCTCCACCTCCTCAATCATCCTGGGCTGTCGCGCCCACTAATCCTCCCTCCCTCCTCTCTAAGATCAGTCTTTTAAGCTTCCTCGCATGAGTGAGAACAGTTAACATGACATAGTCCAGTTCTACCCGGACCTGCAAGTGACGGGATTTCATTCTTTTACTGGGACTGAATAACGTACGTACGTACGTCCGTGTGTGTGTGTGTGTGTGTGTGTGTGTGTGTGTGTGTGTGTATTCATGTGGGTGTATATATGCTTTGTGTGTGTGCATAAGTGTGTGCTTTACTTTGTCCTAACAGAATAAATGATATATATGTATGTGTGTATATGTGTGTATGTATATATGACTGGAATACATGTATATGTATATATATATATGAATATATATATATTCTCTTCATCTGTCCACTGATATGTATTTTCTTCATTAATCTATGGTTGAGTTCCATGGTTGGTTCCATATCTTGCTTCTTAGAAATAGTGTCATGGTAAAAGTGGGAATGAAAGTGTCTTCATGATATGATTTTACTTCTGTTGTAGATCTGTGGTGGCGGGATGACCAGGGATTCCGTTTCCAGTTGTTTTTGGAACTCCAACCAGTGTTGGTTAGTCACAATGCCTAGGTCAGTAATATGCTCCAGGATAGCCCCTGATGATGGGAAAAGCATTCGCTTTCTGCAGAGACCATGTTAGGCACTAAACACACGTGGCCATGGGGAACACGGCTTGTCATCTTTTCTTCTAATGAATGGAGTTGAAGAATGTGTGTGTGGCTGTGCCACATTGGATAGTGTAGGCACAGAGCAGTGTGGGATGGGTTTATTGTTGATGTTGAGATGGGATCTTACTCTATAGCCCTGGAAGGTCAGAACTCACCATATAGACCAGGCTGGCCTTAGACTTGTGGTTGTCTTCCTGCCCGTGCCTCTCAAGTGCTGGGATTACAGGTGTGCTGTAGCACACCCAACTGTTTTTAGTGGTTTGAAGGTAGAACGTTTGAGGGCTGGCAATATGGCAGAACTCTTGCCTAACACAACTGAAGCCCAGGTTTCCATTCTAACACTGTAATATATGTTTATTGTATACACACATACATATGTATATATAACACACACACATATATATACATATAGAATATATATGTCTACATATGCATGAGTGTAGGTGTGTATGTGAGAGAGAGATTTTTTTTCTCTCTAACTCCCTTCAAAGCAGAGGGAAAATAAACTGTATCCATGATTTTCAATAAATGTTCCAGTCAACAGTCAAATATATATGGAATTTATTAAAATGTAAAATGCGTATGGAAGGCAAGAGCCCCAACAACGACTAAGTTCATTCTGAAGAGGGGCAAGATAAGTAGGGGAGGAGAGGGAGGAGAGGTGGGACTTACTCTCCAGGATATTAAGACTGTAATAGAGGGGCATTGATGAGCAATGGCAGCATCTTGGGACAGACAGTCGCAGAACAGGATGAAGGGCCCAGGTCAGGTTCTTCCTGCACAGCTGGGAGTCTCATACAGGCAGAAACAGAGCTGTAAATCCAGGCAAAGTTATCCAGTGCATTCTGATAGCTACTTGACCATATGGAAGATGAAAGTAAAATTAGATCCTACCATACTCTGTCCAGAATTAACCCAGAGATATTAAAATTCAATGTGAAAAATACAACTCAATAAAGCTATGTAAAGGCCTAGGGTGTTGTTCAGTGCAGACTAACATGTGCAAGACAGGATATCTGTATGTGTGTGTATGTTTGTGTGTGTGTATATATGTATGTGTGTATTGTGTGTGTATATGTGTATATGTATGTTTACATGTGTGTATGTGTATATATGTGTGTAAATATGTGAAGGTCTATGTGTTTATGTGGAGTCTGTATTAGTATGTGTGTATGTATATGTGTATATATGTATGCATGTGTATATGTGTATGAGTGTGTATGTATGTGTGTATATGTATATATGTATGTGTATATGTATATATGCGTGTATGTGTGTGAATATGGGAAAACATTTAATGTCTTAGTAAAACATGATTTTTATGGGAAGACACAAAAAAACAGGAGCTATGAAAAATGTATACCATCCAAATTATATTCCATTCAAATTGAGATTTCTCACAGGTAGAGAAATCAGACATTACCCCACAGACTAAGAAGATGACGCCAGAGTTATCACACAAGTTTATCAATGAGCAAAGCACAAAAAATATACAAACAATGTTGTCCAGATCCAACAAGTCCCCAAGAAACAGAGAGAATGTAAGCAGGGGACAGAAAGAGAAGTAGGCTAGGACTTTGAAGAATGCTGAGCAATGCGGGCTTGCTTTGGAGATCAAGGGGAGCCATTGCAGGTGGAACGTCCAAGCTACCTCATGGAAAGTCATCCAGCAAGATGGGCTGGCCCAGAAGGCAGAGGCCTCAGAGCCTAGAGCATCTGACCCTCGATGAGGACACTGAGGGCTGATGTAAGAGTGGTGGAGCATCACGAGCAGCCCGAACTTGCCACACAAACGTTTGCTAAGCACCCACTGTGCACCGCCTTTGTATAGAGGCAAAGGCACGAGAGCACACACCCCTCACTACATGAAACTTAAGATGGGGGGAGGGGCAGCACAGTTGAGGTGAACAAGTGAGCAGATAAACCTGTTAGGGAATAGCTGGTGAGAGGACTTAAAAGACAAGACAGAAAGAGGAGCTGGGGATGTGCTTGTATAGGGAAGGGGGTTGGGTGTCACCGAACCTCCCAGGTGACATTAGGGTTAAAGGGAGAGATACTGGAATGCCACTGAGATTCTGAGTCTGGGGCAGGCAGGATGTGCTTGTACCAAAAGCCAGCTCAGGAGGGGGAGGTGGGCTGGAAAGGGGAGACCCAGTCTGGGGTTCAGCAGGCAGTTACAAATGGGACCAAAGGGGCATGTGAGATATGCAGATTCAGAACACAGTGAGTGAGGAGAAGGTGGTTTGTGCGCGTGCGCGCATGCGTGGGGGGGTGTCGGAGGAGAGGTAGAGAGAGAGGGCCTTCTTATGCTGTATGATTTTGGCAGTTCTTGGGCCCACCCATGGTTGCTCAGTGGCAAAGAGCGGCTGTGGTGATGATTATTGAATGAAACCCTGACTACTTTTCTGGTACATTTCCATTTAGTCTTCACAGGGACCCTATGAAGTAGCTACGTTATTAGACTTATTTAAAAGATGGAAAAACTATGGCTGGCCAGTTAGATTTCTCAGCGTCCCGAGTAGTAAGGGCAGGAGATGCTGGAGCAAGGCAGCCTGGCTCTAGCATTCTTGCTGTGGGGAAGGGGACTAAATCTGAGACCTTTGGATCCCTTGAGAGAGTTAGCCAAGGGTGGCCGATGGCAGGAGGTGAGGGCCTGAAGAAGAATGGGGAGGAGAAATTCGAATCTGAGTGTAGAGCGCACTATCACAGGTTGCTCTGTAGCCTAGCAACTGATTGGGAACCGGCTGTGCCAAAGGATAGGGACCACACATGCTATAGGCTCTGTAGATTTTTGCGGGGCAAGGAAGACACCATAATGACTGATTCAAACCAACTAAGCACCACTGTTTTCCAGAGATTCAGGATGCGGGTATATGTAAAGGACTTTGACTTGATGTACTCCCTTCTTTTGAACTTTGCGACTAAGCAAATCCTTTAGCCCTGTGGGCTGTCCCTCTGTCCCATTGTAACAGTCTGTATCTGCTATTTCGCCATCATCCCACCCAGAGCTGGAGGAATGTGATGACGCAGGTGCAGATGCAGGTGCAGGTATGAAACTCTGTTCCTGGAGCTGACTGACTGTCACTTTGGGAGCACAGTGGCTTGGGTCCCTGCAGCCTAAGAGCACTGGAGGCTATTCCTGGAGTCTACAGAGTCCTGAGTCCAGCGAGTCTGGGTGATCCTGGAACTCAGTGAACTCTGACTTGGGGTGTCCCTTTAGGGCAGGCTACAGGTCCGGGCCCTTGGTGCACGGTGACACTACTGTGAAACCACCCCAATCCGCTCTCCGGGTTTACTCCGGTCCCGGTCCCGGACGCACACGGGCAGGAGGCCGGGAGCTTGGAACGGGAGGAGTAGCCCGGGGCGGGCTGCCAGGGCGAGCAAGCGAGCGAGGCGGGGGCGGCGGGTGCAGAGCTGCGGGCGGCGGCGCCCGCGGGTCACTCTCAGGCCGGGCAGCAGTGACAGGGCGCAGGGTGGCGGGGCGCACCATGCCCACGTTCGACCAGGCACTGAGGAAGGCGGGCGAGTTCGGGCGCTTCCAGCGGCGCGTGTTCCTGCTGCTGTGCCTGACGGGTGTCACCTTCGCCTTCCTCTTCGTCGGTGTGGTCTTCCTGGGCAGCCAGCCCGACTACTATTGGTGTCGTGGGCCGCGCGCCACCGCGCTGGCCGAGCGCTGCGCCTGGAGCCCCGAGGAGGAGTGGAACCTCACCACACCGGAGCTCCACGTCCCAGCTGAACGCCGCGGCCAAGGCCACTGCCACCGCTACCTGCTGGAAGCCACCAATACCAGCTCAGAGCTCAGCTGCGACCCACTTGCTGCCCTCCCCAACCGCTCTGCGCCTCTGGTGCCCTGCAGCGGTGACTGGCGCTATGTGGAGACCCACTCCACCATCGTCAGCCAGGTAAGCCTGACTCTGTGCACCATCTCCTGCCACATAGCCAGTGTTAAGAAGGTAGTCTCCAGACTAGATCCCTGGAGTCTTCCTGACTTGGAGACCCCACCACCTTTGGGGACCATGCTTGCAAATCCTGGGAAAACCTTTATTTATGTCCTTGTCCTAAGGAGCAGGCTATGAGATGATCTGGCCTTAGGTAAAAAGGAAAACTTTCCTAGAAGCCAACTTGGAGAAGCTTCGTATGCACCTGCCTCCACGGTTGTCACTGAGATATGTTGGCACAGTGATTGGAGATTATGGCTGGGGAGTTCTCTGCCTTCGGGCGGGCGGGGTTCGACTACATTGGCACGCCTGGGTTGGCTTTTCTCCAGGGGGCACAGGAGAGGGGGTTACCGACTTTGAATTCTTGAAGACAGTGCAACTTCTTTCCAGTATCCAAATGATTATCTGACATGCAGGGGACAAAGGTCGAGACTCTCCCGGGCAATAATTTTGGTAAAACTGTTTGGGGACAAAGAGCAGCAATTTAAAACAAGTCAGGAAAGCTGGAATATTGGACAAGAGTTTATGGGTTTTCCTGCTAGTAACTTATAGGAAGGCAGTAGGAGGGGGCATCTTTCTCCATTTACTGTGGTGGCTGCCTGGGGGTAT
>NC_034610.1:4372261-4379294 GCF_900095145.1 Mus pahari
AGGAGGAGGAGGAGGAGGAGGAGGAGGAGGAAGGGGGAGGAGAAAGGGGCAATCTTCGTGCTCTTGGGGGATCTCCCTCACTCAGACCCTCACTGATTCTGCATCTTCCCACACTGTGAGTGGTGAGGCTGTGAGCTTTCCACTTTTTAAGTCAGTTCAGAAACTGCTTCTGAGTCACCTGGTCCACAGAGGAACTGTTTGGCTGAGTTTTACCTACTGTCATAGCTCTACTTAACCTTTGTAAGATGACTTGAGTGTACTCAGGTAAAGTTTGTCTCTAACTTAGTTCTTGTCCAAAACACCTGTTTAGATAACAAGGGAAACTTGCTAATAGGAGCAGAAACGCCCCTTCTGTAGGGACACAGCTCTGTGAATCTGGTTTTTCTCGTAAGGCCGTATGTGGGCGTAGTAGCCTACTCAGTGAAATCCCAAAGACCTTGTCTCAAAAAATAAGACATTGTCCCCTGACTTCCACATGCACACATATGTGTGAACACATCAGAATATACATGCACCCTCCTCCAATGTGCATGCATGCATGCTTGGGTGCATGTGCATATTATATTAAAAAGTGAACATTAAAAAAATAACCTTCAAAAACAAAATGAACAGAAAGGTTGGCATGACTGAAGGTGATCCTTGGGTATCCAAGAAGAGGGTCATAGATATCTGTGAGCAAATACTCTGGCAGGTACTTCAGGAATATGCTAGAGTTCCAGGGCCCATAGGACATGGTCAGAGTGCGTAACCACTCTCAAACACAGTGCAGAGTGGCGGGAAGTCGGGAGATGGTCCTGACAGGGTCTCTAGGGAGCTATGTGGCTTCTGTCTGTCATTTAACTTTCTCATCCCGTGCATGCCATTATTGTCACTAGCAGGTGACAGCTCGATGTGCACAGAGCAATGACCAGACTTCTTCAGGGTGCAAACAGAAGTGTGATTTAGATGCCTCCCTTAAAGCTGCTGCTGAGGTCTTGAAACCTCCTGGAAAGATTTCCTTTCCAAACCCCAAGTAATTTTAACTTCCTGTGGCACATTATTCATGTGTGTTGCTCGCAGGTGGAAACTCTCTGTGTGCTCTGGAAGCCCTGCCCATCACCCAAAGTAACTGGGAATCTCACAGAAACCTCATGGGACACCAAGTGGAGTGCTTTCTTTGATTTTGAATACGAACAAAGTCAGTGTTGTCATTTTAAATACTATCAAAGTAATGAAACAAAACCCTTAGCTCCTGCTTCAGTTGGTGTTATAAACGGAGTATATTTTATTATACAAAGGCCACACACTGATTGATATACAAAGGCTATACATGGGAGAAGCTGGAGGTGGAAGTCCACAGGCTGCCTATGATACTTGGTTCTTAAACCAAAGCAAGGGGGTGGGGTGGGGTGTGATTGTCCTTTGTAGAAGGAAGAGCTGAGACTGGTGATATTAGGGACCCTGCTAGGGTCCCATCTTATCACGAAGGTTGCCATGGCCAACCTTAGTTCTGTGTCACTATGGTAGTCCTCTAGTTAACACACCCTTTGTTTCACTTGTGGCATCTGAAACACAACAAGCCCGGCTGGCTGCTGGGGAAACTGTGACTTCATTTGGTGGGGCAGATCCTTATCCTGATGTGAACACGGAGTGTAGTTTACTTGGAAGTTATCCACCCTTGTGACACCTTCAGAGCAACTAGAAGGAATTCCAAGGAGTTAAGTTGGAAGCTGGCTGTCAATTGTAGGCCTGTTCCAAGCCACCTCCCCTATGCTAGGGGATTTCCTACCTATGCCGGACCCCGTCAATGTAGACCTCTCTGCCTGGGTTTTAACCTCATCTGCTTATTAGACACTGGGCAGAATCAAATGTGATGGAGTACAGACATTGAGTCAGGGCCCTTACCCACTACTGGATGCTTCACCTTTAAGATTGATGGAGGGATTTTTTGAATCCTTGCTAGCATCAGGAAGGAACGTCTCTACGTCAGGGTGCTTCCACACACAAACCAACGGCTTCTCCATCACTTTTCTTCTAAAATAAAAGGAAGGTCAGTTTGAGGGATGTGGGTGATCTGTTGAAGAGAGTGCTGACTGCTTTCTTCTTAGGCTTCCTCCTCTTCCTCCAAGTGCCTGTTGTGATTCCTGTATACTTGTCTTGGGACACAGGTCAACTAGGTAGGGCAAACCTGCCTATATCCCACAGTGCCAGCTTAATGCTGCCCTCCCTAAGGGTTTGCTAAGCATATCATTGAGCTTTTGTATGTGCTGGAGAAGGGAGTGAGCCAAGCCACAATTCTGGCCTAGGCAGTGTCTCTAATTTACAATGGGCACTTTAGAAAGAAGTGCCGGGGCTGGAGAGATGACTGGTGGTTAGGAGCACTGCTGTTCTTCCAGAGCAGGTTCAAGTCCCAGTACCACATGGCTGCTGGAACAATCTGTAATTCCAGTTCAAGGGGAGCCAAACCCCTCTTCTCACTTCTGTGGGTACCAGGCATGCATGTGATGTGTGGACACACAAGGAGGCAAAATATACATTTAGATTTTCTAG
Source organism: Mus pahari (assembly GCF_900095145.1). Taxonomy (NCBI): domain Eukaryota; kingdom Metazoa; phylum Chordata; class Mammalia; order Rodentia; family Muridae; genus Mus; species Mus pahari. The sequence continues at coordinate 4,374,791 of NC_034610.1, forward strand.
AAAGAACGTCATTTCAATGTGTGATGTCATTAGCACCGTCCCTCCATTTTTTTGTTTTTGTTTTTTTTTTTTGCAGAATTAACTTTATCATTGGAGTATGTAACTTGATCATCTGCTGCATTATTTCTGTAAATACTCAATTATGGTATCGTCTCCCCTCCACTGTATGACTGTCTCCTCTTTACTGTGTGTTGGTGTGTTTTTCCCAGAGTAAGCTGGACGCTTAAGGGGAGGGGAAGGAAGAACCCTGGAGAGGCACGCTTATAGGTACAATGACTTCAGAGCCTCTGATGTTGCTGTAGCTAACCAAATGAATGAGACCAGCCTGTCATCTGGATGCTGTGTTTGAACATTTTCTGTATTGATTCTTCACATAGATAGTTGCTTGAGGCTCATGGAGGGAGAAAGTACAAATTCTGTTATCTCTCAACCTATGAATTCCCCACACATGAGAATGTAGGGTGCTTTGGGTCCAAGACGACAAGACCGCAAAAGAGAATGAAAGAAAGATAAATTAGAACGTCGAGAAAGGCCATTATCAGTGGCCCTATGACATTGTCCCTGAGATCCCATCAGCCCTCTCTGCCGTGGGGAAGAGCTGCACCCCTGTCATTTTTAACTCTATGCCTTCCTTCTTCACTGTGACCTGTGCCCTTTCCTCTGCTCCTCTTCATCCTCCTGCACAGTCTCCCGATAAACACGAGCTCTCCTCTGCAGCCAGTGGCCTGCTCCCCCTGGCCCTTGCGAGGACTCCAGGCTTCTACTCCTGCCTGCTGTTCTCATCTCTAGAACTGCTTCTTGCTCTTCCTCATCCACTCTCCCTGCCCCAACCACCACATCTGCCCTTTAACATTAACATAAGATGTGTATGTTAATTGTTATTCCATTCTTAGTGTTTCAAATTCTCATTGTTATTCCATCTTTGACTCATACTTTATTCTTAGAGGCTTATTATTAAACTAATTTAAGCCGACTTTAAAAAATTAGCATTCTTTTTCACTGTGGTGTGGTCAGAGAATGTGATTTGTAGGTTTGTGTGCTACTGATTTTTTTTCCTTTTATTGATTTTGCTCTGTAGACCTGTCAGAAGTCAGATGTTGTAAATGTTTTCATGCTTGGGAGGAATGTTAGGTCTCTAGCTCTAGTGGGGGAGTAAGGTTTTACAGACATTCAACAGCTAAAGCCAGCTAGTTCTTCTGTTAAAAATCCCATATTTGAGTTAACTTTTTGTATATTGATGATCAGTAATTACAAAACCTTTTATTTTGCAGAGGTCTTTCGGTTTCTAGACTCAAGATTTTTATACAAGATATAAATGTACCGAATAGGTGTGTATGTACATTTAGAGTTTAAAAAGTCCTCATAGTGAATTAAAGCTTTTAAACCTGATCTAAGGTCCAGGATATGTTCTGTCTTAATATTAGCTGCTATTAATACAGCCATTCCAGCTTTCCTTTGATTAATATTTAATCTATTATTAATTCTTTTCACCTTGAATATAAAATTTCCTGCATTCCAATAATTCAGTGGGGCTCATAAAATGTATACAAGGTGATCTTGCTTTTATTGAACGGCTTTAGTGTCCATGTGTTAGTCAGCTTTCCGTTTCTGTCACAAAATACCAGAGACAAGCAACTTACAAAGAGAAAAGGTATGTTTTGGTTTTGGCCCATGGTTTCAGAGGATTCAGCCCTTGATCACTTGACCACATCCCTTAAGACAGCTCATCATGGCAACAGTCTATGCATGTCTCCCACCTTGTGGGGGTCTGGAAGCAGTGTGGGCATTACCCTAATGTTGTCTCCAAGGGTACTTTCTTGTACTCAGCTCCCCCTCATTAGGTTTCCAATGTGGCCCAGTAGAGCCCTGGGATGTCGAGGGAGTATCAAAGGTCATCTAAACCTTAGTATTCCCTGAGTCCTGTGGCACCTGGTCACTTTGAATGTGTTGTGGTAGTGGGTGGATTTGGGCTCACTAGACCCTTTTCTCCCCTGCCCTTTAATGTAGGCTTTTCTGTGTTTTTCCTTCTGTGAAAGAAAATTAGACAGACTTGGTTTTCCTATTCCATTTTGTTCCTTCTTTTTTTTAAAAAAAAAAAAAAAGATTTATTTATTGTTATATGTAAGTACACTGTAGCTGTCTTCAGATGCACCAGAAGAGGGCATCAGATGTCATTATGGGTGGTTGTGAGCCACCATGTGGTTGCTGGGATTTGAACTCAGGGCCTATCAGAAGAGCAGTCAGTTCTCTTAACCGTTGAGCCATCTCTCCAGCCCTTGTTCCTTCTTTTATTCATTGGGAATTTAGCTCCTTTATTTTGACTTTTCTAGTGATTGCTCCTGGAAATGTCACCAAGCTTATTTAACAGAGCCTAATTGCATTGCAGGGGACCCGCCTTTAAAAAAGATCATTTATGTGTATGTGTGTGCACCAATGTGAGTTTATGTGTGCCGCTTGCACAAAGATCAGTAGAGAGTGTTACATTCCCTAGAACCAGAGCTGTAAGCTGCCATATGGGTGCCGTAACAGATCCCTGGTCCTTTGCAAGAGAAGCAAGTGCTATTAACCACTGAACCATTTCTCTAGCCCCTGGGCCTTCTCTTAGACAATCTAGGATGTAGAAAACTTCAGTATGGCCGCAGCTCCACCAGTCTATAGAGTACAATTAACCAAAATCCTATGTCTGTCATTGTATGATTAATTCACAGTTCTTATGTTACAGTTCATAACAACAAAAATGTTTTTATGGTTGGGGGAGGGGGTCACCACAAGATAAGGACCTGTATTAAAGGGTTGCGGCATTAGTAAGGTTGAGTGTAGTAAGAATTTGGAATTCTGATTTCTTCAAAAACCACAGAAATATTATAAGTATGTGTTTTCATTTCGATCCCAGGTGTGGGACGTGGGACTGCTTCGCATTGTTCACAGCAGCTGACTGTGATTTGCCTCATGCTCTAGTCGGGGTGTGATTTTCCCAGGCGCACATAGTTTCTGTTATTGTTCGACATTTGGAATTCTGGGAACTTTTCAGAGGTATATAAAAATTCTAAGAGCCTGAGAGGCAGGGGCGGTTGTTAGTGGTCATTCAGAGGGGTTTGGATGTGATTTGTTAGTAGTTGTGCTCAAAGAAGAAACGAGAAGAAAAGAAATTAGATTCAGGGATCTCTTTCCTTTCTTCTCTCTCCTCTGTCCCTTTTTCTTTCCTGTCTAGTGTTAGGGGGTTGAAGGGATAGAAGAGGGGTGGAGAAGGGTGGAAGAAGGAAGAACCCACAAACTAGCAAAGACCAGCTCCAATTTAGATCCATGGCTTTAGAGTGTATTTGTAGGTAATAAATGTGTTTTGGTTTTGCTTATATTTATAAATCTTTATTCCATCATTGGTCTTGAAAGTCAGCTTTGCCAGTGAGTGGTCCCCTGTCATCGGCTGTCTTTCTTCTGTCCTTCTGCCACTGAAGTCCTAGGCCAAAGGGCCATCTCGATGGGCTCCAATATGTCAGGTCCAGCCACTTGTGCTGAAGTGGCATATCTCACACCTGGTCCTTGGAAATGTCTTATTGTTTGATGATACAAACCAGTTCCTATGAGATGCTGCTCCAGTTTGGGGGTGATCTATCTCATCAAGGGTTGATGTGTGAGACTTCTACAGTCCAAGGCAACTACAGTTTAGGACAGTGGAGATTTTGGGGTGACCTTTTTGTGCTTCTGGAACAGGATATTATAAATGCTGATATTGAAATACCTTAGTCTTGCCTTCATGCCGTCAACTTTGAAGAGTCGAGATAGGTTCTGGACATCGTGTTTGTAAACTCGTGCACGCTGAGGGATTAAGATGACTGCATAGACTTAAAAAGGTAAATGAACCAAAGTGGAAGAACTGGATACAAAGAACATAGTTGGGAGCACAGGTACCCATCCTGCTTTCATATACCTAGAGGGTCCAGAAGATACCCAGTGTTCTTTAGAAAAGGCCATTGCTTAATCCTTGCTCTTCTCTGAAGAATATGGACCTGTCACACAGCTTCCATTTTGCTCCGGGAAGGAAATCTGTTTTCACTCCAGTTGTCCTGGTGTGACCAATCCTGTTTTCTCCCAGGGAGAGTTCTCTAAAACACAGCAGACATGCATCAAGCACTCAATAAGTGTTTCTTGAATGAACGCATGCGTTTTCCCTACATTCGGCCCTTAAATCACTTCTAAATGATGCTCAACCATTTCCTCTTCTGTGTGGCCTTTCCATCCTTTAGCCTTTCCTGTTGAGATCCTACTTAGACGTAAGTTGGACTTGCTTTTTCTTTCCTTCATGACTTCCTCTCACATCATTCATTTCTGTATCTATAGGTACAGTTTGGATCCCACTATCCATTCAACAGAGTCAAAACTTCTGCTTAACCCATCCATTGAACTTTTTTATTTTAATGTTTTGGTTTTGTTTTGTTTTGGTTGTTTGTTTGGTTGAGTTTTTTTGTTTGCTTGTTTTGTTTTGTTCGAGACAGGGTTTCTCTGT
>NC_034610.1:4379349-4401899 GCF_900095145.1 Mus pahari
GCCTGCCTCTGCCTCCCGAGTGCTGGGATTAAAGGCGTGTGCCACCATCACCCGGCTTGTTTGTTTTTTTTAAATCTGTGATGTTTGTACTGTTTTAGAGTACAGCTGATCATTCATGGGTGGCCCTTCTTCTTGCTTTCTATTTAATCAATCTCTTTCATTCATTTTCATTTATTTCATTTCAAATAAAACTGCTTTTATTTCATGTGTGACAACAACCTGATGTCCTTGGTGTTCCAACTCTTGTTTGTAGCTTACTGTGTGATCGATGATTGCTCTTGGTCCTCTCTATGGACACTTGGTTCCTTTCATGCAGGATTTCTCCTCACCCCTTTGGAAGCTTGGCATAGCAGTGGCCTGGAACTCGGCCTCCATTGTAGACAGTCTGACTAGACAAACTGGCTAGACAGTTTGGAGAACGACAGACTGTTATCTCTCTTTATTAGAAGTATGAACTTTCTTTTTACTTCCTGAAACACTTCAGCATACGTCCATTATAGTAACTATTTCTTTCAGCCAATGGCCAATGAGTTTTAGCAGTATATTTTTTAATGGAGTAAAATCGGGACCCTAATGAATGGGGCCACCCCATACAGTGTCTGCTCTGCAGTCTAGGTGGGAAGACCAAACAGATGCACCATCCAGTGATACACGGGACCCAGCACAATCAAGAAAGTGTTTGCAACAGGAGCTCCATTGTGGGATGTGTGAGAGTCCTTCCTGTTTCCGCTGACAGCTGGCACTCTGGATTATCCACAGCAGTGTCACTGCGATTATTTACATTCAGTGCACGCTGGGCGCCGGGCTAGGCTGGAGATACAGGGAGAACTGTACTGAGAGGATAGTGACATGAGTGGATCGGTGCTTCCTTCTCATGGGTCCCAGGTGACCCAGGGCAGAATACATGTTGACCTTGACCTCATCCTTGGATGACACAGAGGTGTCCAAGATGAAAATAACAGCCATGCATTCCTAGGTCCCACCCGTAGAGTCCGGAATCCAAAGACAGGGCTGGGTTTAGAACTCTTCCTTGCTTTCAAGCATCCTAGACCCGTGCAGCTGGTCCATGGACCTCCCAAGGAGACTCGCCCAGTGTTGTTTTTAATGAGGAGTGTAATGAGACCCTCCTGACTGGAAGATAAATCAGCAATAGATTCCCTGTAGGCTCTGGGGCAGACGTCCTATCCTGTAATCTCCTGGCAGAAGTGCTGGGTCTTATCTGATGAAATGCACTTATTTATTCTGCAAAATCATTGTAGTCCCCAGAGATGCACAACACACTGGAAGATTATTTGACTTTAGGGGTGAGGCATAGCTGACCCACACTCTGAGACTCTTGAGGAGGGACTTTTGGACAAAGGCACTGCCATATGCATACTGGACAGGTGTGGCCTCTTCATCATCTATGGCTCTTTGTTATTCTTGTAGGTGTGTTAAATGCCAAAGTCAAGCATAGTTTACTCTGGTCACAGTTTGAGGGTCACTAGTTTGGTTCCACAGATCATCGTGGGATAGTAGTTATGGAGACAAAAGCAGGAGGCAGCTGGTCCCATCACATATGCAGTCAGGAAGCAGGGAAGGATGAACACTGGTACCCAGCTCATTTCTTTATTAGTCATCCCAGGCCCCTAGCTCATGGAAGGATGCTACCTATATTCAGGCAGGTCAGAATTAATTCAATCTAGAAAATTCCTTACAGAAGAGCTCAAGGGTTTGTCTCCTAGCTGATTGTAGATCCTGCTAAGCTGACAGTGTTAAGCATCACAACGGGTTAAAGAGTTTTGTGTAAGCATCTCAGTAGACTGGAAAAAGCAGACATATCTTGGAGGATCAGATGGCTCTGGGCCTGAATCCCAGCTCCTCTCTCTTCCGATATTAGCAGTAAGTCCAGTGGCTACCCAACTCGTCTTCTTGCCTCTGGAGTGGCTATGTTAAGATTTCTATGTGAAATTTTCCTTAAAGACCCATGTGTCTGAATGTCTGACACCCGGCTGGCAGCCCCGTCTGGGGAGACTGTGGGACCTTTAGGGTGTGGGGCCCAACTGATAGAAGTAGCTCATTAGTGGCAAGCCTTTGAAGAACAGACTTGTTGTCAGAAATATCTGCAGTGCGTTGTAGCCTGACGTCTCTGCTCGCTATCTGATACCACAGTGTGTGGGGGGGGGGGGCCACAGCTTCCTGCTTCAGCGGCCACAAGCTCTACCTACCTTCTCTGCCATAATGGGTCAAAGCTTAAAGCTTGTGAGACAGTGAACCAAAATAAACGCTTCCTTCCTTGAGTTCCTTCTGTCAGCTCCTTGGTTACAATGACTTAAAAGTAACTAACTAGTGACCAACTAAAAGTAACTAACTAAAAGTAACTAACTCTTCCTTAGCGGTTGTCTGATGTGAGCAGGCAGTGGCTACCATTGAATCTAGATATTGATCCAGCCGCTCCCGGCTTTACTTATAAGGACTTTTGAGCCAGGGAAAACCCAAGGGAAAGGAACAGGCAGGGAATAATCTGACAGCCAGTTAAGACCCTGGAATTGTAGTCTGCAGACCCCTGGTCTACCATATTAGATCACTAATAAGTTTTCCTTTAAAAAAAAAAAGAAATAAAAGGCCACCAACTTCTTAGGCAGTAATTTGCACTTGAAGCTGAGAACCCTAGGACTTTCCTTCTGAAATGCACAGCTGAGTCACATCGTCTAAGTCTCTTTGTGGCTTTGCAGGGCAATGTGACCAAGTCCCGGTCAGTGATGTTGGGGAGATCTCAAATGAGCCAAGATAACCTTTGCCTGTGTGCGTGCATCCCATCTGCTGTCTTCTGGTACTTGGTACCAGAAGGCTGAGCCACTACTTAGAAGGGAAGGGACCTAAGAGCATGCAGGGATGGCAGCCCCTCCCCCAACTCTCTCCTCCCCACCAATGAACCTGAAATGAGAATATAAGACTATGGATGACATAAAACTTAAGTAATTTTTTTCCATGGCAGACAAGGTCTCATGTATGACAGACTGACCTCAAACTCTCTGCAGCTGGGATAACTTTAGAATTCTTAGACCTCTGCCCCCACCAACTTCCCCCACCCTGCTCCCCAGCACTCACCACCACTCAGTCCTGGTATTCCAAGAGGACATCACCACATCTAGTTCATGTGATGCCAGAGATTGAACCCAGGGCCCTCTACAGGCTAAACAAACACTCTGCCATCTGAACTACATTCCCAGACCCAAGAGACACATGCTCTGATATAAACCATTGTCTGTTATAGCTCTTCCTGTGAGCCAGTTCTGACTGCTGCATTTCAGTCCATTTCTTTCCAGAAGGATGCTCAGAAGGCTTGAGGCTTTAATAGGACAGCAGGGAAGTTGGCTCTTATCCTCCTTCATCTGGCACACAGGACCCTGGGTGACCCCGCCCACTCCCTTCCTCTACTTCTGGGGCTCCTCCCCTCTTTGGGTTGTTAGTGACCCTGGAGCCTGTGGGGCACACCTACCCTCATATAGCTCCTTGCACACGTCCTTTCCATTTCTCAAAATGCCTTTCTTCGTTCTTCCTGGGTCACTCCAGGTTTTCCCTTAGCGTGCACTTTAGAACGTCCTTGCAAGGAAATGTGTGCCCTTCCACTCTCACCTCCACCCTGGGGCTAGGGCTGAGTCTCTTTCTCAACCCCATATTCCCCAGTGAGTGTTGATGGGATGAACAGCTGCCTTCCTCATCAAAAAAAGGAACAGGCATTCCGAACCCTCTGCTCCGCACAGCACTTAATAGATATTTATGAGGTAATTCTTGGGTAAAAGAAAAAAAGAGACCAAGTGACAAATTCAACCCGTGTTATAACTATAGCGAAGGTAGCCCTGAAAACGAGTGTCACCGAATGTTAGAAGCCATTTTCTCTGGACACCGCAGATCCTTAATGGCCCACGGTAAGTCCTTGTATCTCTGTCCCCCTTTGGATCTGTGAGGTGTGGCAGCTCGTCAGGTGGTCAAGACCACACACAATGTCTGCAGCAGGCGGCTCAGGTCCTCCCTGGACTGGTCTCTGCCTGCATGTGGGCTCTGTCGTCTGTGGGAGCTTCATTTGAGGGATGTGACCTGGCACATGAAGGGAACGGGGAGAAAGGAGCTGTTGGCTTTCCGAGCTCATCATTTTTATGTGCTGACGTCCATTGTGCAGAAAAGACTTTTCTCAGCTGTCTTGGCTGTCCTTGGCGGGCCTGTGTCGTCAGCAGAGCCTATTGCAGGGGAAGCTGGGCACAGGAGCAGGGCTGGGCAGAAGCGAGGGCCACGTAGGAGCTGGTGTTTGTAAGGCCAAGGCACAGCTGGACCCTCTGCCCTCTAAGGAAGTAGAACCCAAACCACGCTACACATCCTTCACAACAAAGGGGAGCCTTCCCAGCATTCTCTCTACCCACCGAACTCCCCTAAACAACAACCAAGAAAGGAGTTGATTTCTATTGTGTGAGGGGAAGCAAACTCCTTGGTGTTCTTGGTGTAGTGCATTTAGAGAGATAAACGACGGGGAGAGGAAGCAGGTGGCTCCTTTATCTGAAGGAGGGATCTGAAACTCAAGACTTCTAAGAGGCTCCAACCTCTTGCTCTCCTTCTGCGTTTGTAATAAAACAAAACCACTTTGGGGCTTGTTTCTGTGTGATAATGGAAAACCGCAATGAGAATAGAGTTTAGGTTCTTCTAAGAAAGGAGGTAAATGTAATTTTTAAAAACCCTTAAGTTGTGTATTAGTTTTTGTTGGTGGATGGGAGGTTTCTGGCACAGCCCTCAAAATCAAGACGGATTTAGCACTTCACTCTTCAAAACTGAGGTCAGGGAGGAAAAATGAAAGTCAGGCAGGAACAAGGCAACTCTCGTGGAAGAGCTTCTCAGATCTCTGGTGCCAGTCTTTGACCAAGCAAGGAGGTAGACACTGTGGTGGGAAGGCTACAGATCCCCACAGGTTATCTGGGGGGGGGGCGCTAGCCTCTCTCTATTCCCCCCAGGTAACTGGTCATTTGAAAGCTGGCCTGAGGCTCCTCCTACTCCTCTGAGAGCTGAGCCAGTTTTCAGATTCCTGAGATATATAATCACCAACCCTGATCTCAGGGATATCAGATCTATGTGCAATCCACTGGGAAGATGTCTTGGGATAAAGCTAACCTAAACCGTGGAGGTGCTGAGTTTCTGAAGTCAACATGGGTTCACTCTGGCTTGGCCCTTGCCTCCTGGTGGGTTTGCTGTGCTGCCCGTGGTGTTGACAGGAGATCTGGCTCCTCTGCTAAGCATCTATGTCCTAACAGATAGCAAAGGGAGAAACCTGGCAGAGGCCATGTACCCGGTGGATAATGCAACCTGGAGGCAGAGTAGGCTCAGGCCCCAGTTTTACAAACATAGGTGTTTGTTCTTCTGTCAAGCTCAGTCCTCAGCGGGTGAGACTACTGCACACACACACACACACACACACACACACACCATGCCACAAAACTCTGAGTTGGATCCTCAACCTGGCATAAACTGGGTGAGGGAATACACACTTGTAATCCAAGAACACGGGAGGTAGACATAGGGCATCACAAGTTCAAAGCCACATAGGGAGTTCAAGGCCAGCTTTCAATACAAGATCCTGCCTCAGAACCAAGCAAGGACAGAAACTTCCAGTAAGCAAATGAACAACCCAGTCCTGGGAAGTAGGGGCCCTCCTGGGTAGGATTGTCGTAGGTCGGAGGAGATAAGTGAGTGACATACAAGGTGACAACAATGGCAGAAACAGGGCAGTTGAGGCTACACTGTGAAGAACCGTATCAGAACTTCTAAAGTCCATCCACAGGCACGGGCTTTCACCCCAACTGTGTGAGTGATCTTCATTCACAGAGTGATCCTATGGGACTGAACGGAGACACACACAGAGTAACGAGGCGCACCTCTGAGATGGATGTTTCCAGTGTCACTTAGATCACCAGACTCTTGTCTTCATAATGGACCAGCACTGTAGTTGCTTCATATGATGGCAGCATTAGGAGGTAGGGCTAAGCTAGAAGACAGAGATGACCACAGGTGTGCTCTCGGGAGCCATGTCCTGCCCTGCTTCCTTCCTGCGCCTGCCTCTCTATGTTCTGACTACCACAAAGGAGCTTCTTTACCACAGGCTCCCACTGCCATATTGATCCGTCCAGCCCTATGGGGCTAAGTGACTATGGACTGAACACTCTCTCTTTCTGTTAAATGATTCTTCTTGGTATTGAGTTCACAGTGATGCAAAAAATAACCAATGCAACCCTGAAACATTTAACTTTCTATTTCCCTTCCCTGGTACAACATTCAATATCTTATAGTAATTTTGGTGATATTGAATCTGCTAAGGGGTGACTGTAACTTTTTGGTAGGTTTAGTTGCTACTTATTTATGAGTAATTCAATCTGTAATTACTGTTTTCGCATTGCTCAGAGATAGTTCGGGATGAAATTTGGGAACATCAAATAGTATTGAAATCAAATTCCCCTCTTCCGGGGGTGTTTGCTGCTGCCCCGTGGGAAGTCATCTTCCTTTCCTACCCACAAGACTTCAGAGTTCTGCTGCAAACCTCTTGCTGGCCTCTGCTGCTCTGGCAGCTGTGCGTTGAGCTGAAACCCTCCCATCTTTGCACAGCTTCTTCGCACATATAGAAAGAATAGGTTTTGCATACAGACCTCATTGAGTTACCGTAGCATGGGGTGCATTTGTCCCCCATTGCCTCAGTGCATCCTTAGAGAGTGTTTCTCATGTTTTCCCTTGAGATGTGAAGGAGGACTGGGTGGAATGGTGGCTTACCATGAAGTGTACAGTGGTACTTAGAAACCAACATGCAGAGGAAGGCCTCTACCAGACTCAGATGGGATTTTGAGGTCCCCTCCTAGAAGACAGAATGGAACGCCTGGGACATCACAAATGCTCAGACAGACTGGGCTCTGTTCCTTTGGCTTCTGGAATCAGGGACCTGGTCATACACTGAAGGGGCTGAGGGCACTACATCCCTTCCGAGAGAAGCCTGGGCTGTTGTCAGGGCCACACTTCATAAGTAGCTTACCAACCACTCTGAGGTGTGTGATACCCTAGTCCAGGACTGACTGCATCCTCTGCTCCCCGGTGTCCTACGTCTCGGATGCCTTTCGCAGTCACTGCTTAGTCCAGTGTACGCACAGGATGGCTCTGATTTCATGATCCTTCTGCCAACTGGAAGCGATGGGCAGCCAGCAGCTCAAGATGAAAGGCAATGTGCGTGTCTCCAGCTCCGGAGGGAGATGCTCCAGTAAGCCGATACCTGTGAGTCACAAACCGAAGGAACCAAGTGCCAGGGCTCCTGTCTGAAAACTGACTGTAGCACATTATAGGAGAAGGAAAAGTAAAAACAAAACAAAACAAAACAAAAAAATACTTCTTTGTTATTGTTTCTTTTAAAAGCGATGCCTCACAGATGCTATTGAGGAACAAGTTTCCTTTCATTGCTAAGCTGAGTTTTCAAATTACAGACTCATGGTTAAGTCACATGGCTTGTCCAAAGTATTAAATATCTACCATAGAAAAGTAGATGGAAAGTAATTCTAATTAATTGTGCATCAACTTTTAAAAGGAATTTTAAAACTATATGTATGTATGGGTATGTACACATGAGAACAGGTTCCTGCAGAGGTCCTTGGAGGGTGTAGGGTTCCCTGGATTTAGCATTACAGGGGGTTGTGAGCTGTCCATCACCCATGCTGGGTATCTAACGCAGATCCTCTATAAGAGCAACATACATTCTTTCCAGCCTTGACATCTACCTTTTTAAAGTTAGTTAAGGAAATAAATTTCAGTTCTGGAGCATAAGAAAGTGTATCAAAAACCCTTTCCTGATGAGACATCTGTCTGTGTGTCTGAGTTAACAGTGATCTGCTGATCATGTGACCAGCTGATGAAGTGACCAGTTTATTAGATGCCTTTTTTTGTCAGTGTGCCTATAAGGATCAGTATCTCCATTATGATATGTGTGATAGGATGTGATGTGATATAATATATAAACTATAGTTGAATAGATTAATTGAATATTAACTATCTGCTGGTACAAATTTTTGCAAATAAATGATAGAATTAGACACAAGAGCAGATATAATATAGCTCATCACTGAGGCAGCAAAGTGGCTAAGAGCTCAGGCTTACTGGTTGTAGGAACCCAAGAACTGACCTTGGTTGGGGGTTTCGTGAGCTCCAGTTTGTACAGACTGGGCATTGCATCGTGTGGAGTCCATTGGTGGAAGTTGGTATAAATAACTCATGCAAAGTGCTTGTCGGGTTAGGTGGTAAAGCTAAGCGCTAGGTAAGGTGGCGATTGTCCCTGCTGGTGACAGGGTGAAGAAAGGAGCTGGGACAGACAGCTGGAGTATGGAGATGGACACAGACAGCAGTCCCTGGATTGAGAAGACATTTGCTAATCACAGTGCCAAGATCCCAGTGAAGGAACCTGGCACCACCTACTCTGGAGTTGACACACTGGAGCGTAGTAATAAAGACTAAAGAAAGACCCAGGGTAGGGGCTAGGGAGACAGCTAAGTGTATAAAGAGTGCTTGCTCCCAAAGCATGAGGACCTGAGTTTGAATCCCCAGGACCCTAGGCATAGCTAGATTTGTGTGTAGCCTCAGCACTCTAGGGACCAAAGAAAGAAGGGCGGTGGAGCTTGCTGGCTGCCAGTCTAACTCTGGGTTGCACAAGTGCCACTGTCTCAAAGGAAAAAGATGGAGAGTGATAAAGCCAGATAGTGAAGTTCTCCTCTGACCCCCATACACATTTCAGCCTATGCACAGTGCTTGCATGCGGTCTATACATGTGCTCACATGTCCAAAAGACCCAAGACTCAGAGAGTACCAGCTCGCAGTCCCTCCTCTCCAGATGGCTGTAACGGCTGAATGAAGGGTGTGCATGAGACATGATTGTGGAAGAACACCTTCCCACGTCCACCCTTCCCTCACACACGCTCACCCCCCTTTCTTGCTCCCTGTCATTTAGTGCAGCTCCCAGCTCCTCGCTGCACCTAATCTGCTCTGGGGCTGCTGCACCCAGAATTGCCCAGAGCCCCATGTGATGCTCTGACTGGAGAGTGAATAGAGGGGAAAAGCCAGAGACATCAGTTCAGTGGGGCTTGAAGAGTGGGGCTGTGGGCTGCAGGCTGTGTGGGAAGCCTGTGAGCGAATGACATAAAGTGAACATTGGCTTTCTGCTTCACAGCCACCATGGCTGGGGATAAGCAGAGACCTCCCTGTCCTGATAGGCACAATGCATTGTGAGGGCTAGCCTGTGCTATTCACAGCAGTTCTATATGCTACCCACTTCTGATTCCCCACTGCCCCAGCACCTCACAAACTCGACTCTTGATCTTCCCCAAAGAACCCAGGGCTGAGTGGGCTGAACAGGGAGCCTGAGCCAGTACTGAGATCTCTGAGTTGGTCCAGGCCCAGCTCACCCTTAGGGCTCACTTACTGCTCCTGCCTGGATGGAAGAACCAGTTCACTGATAGCTAGAATCAGGAAATGGGGGAAATGCAGAGCCTTACCCAGCTGCTGTCACAGTGTGAGTCTCAGGAGAAGCCCCCAGCAGCAGCAGTGTCTAAGTGACAAACACCTGTACTTCAGAGCCCGAGGATATCAGCCCACAGTGAGCAGGTGAGTCCCCTCCCATCCTGAAGGATTTGAGTATCTGCATGTGCCTTTAAGTTGGGGTTGGTCCCAGGTCTCCCTTGGTACTGCTGAGCCACCTCCTGACTGAGGAACTGTGAGAAGAACTACAGGAAGAGAAAGGCCTTAGAGGACACAGGCCAGAGCCAAGGTGCTTACTACCACTTCACTGTCTTCCTGAAGAGGCTTGCTCGAGATGAGTCCGTCAGCTGACTCCTACAAAATGAATCTTCCCGACCCTTTCTTCTTCTGTCCCCTTGATCCATCCCCCTTTCAACACTTCTGCCACCATGCCCAGAAAAGGCTTCAAGCCCGTGTGAAATTGTCCTGCCCATCTGATCCAGGAAGTCATCCCATCTCCTCAATCTTCCTGCACTGCCTTCTCTGTCTCCGTAGCAGCTTCTGTAAGTCAGGTGCTCACTGGAGCACCAGACACTGCCCCACGTGCCACCGGCACTGTCCGCTTTCCAGGCTTAGAAAAGCCAGAGTAAAGTGGGCCAGCTGTACGTATGTATGTGTTCCAGGTCATGTGACAGCCAAGGGAACTAAGTCCACTGGGGGATTTGAGCCAAAGCTCAGCCTGGAGCCCACTTTGGCAATCCTGTGACCTAAACTGGCTTTGCCTTCTCCATGGTGTGGCTGGTGCATATCATAGCACATTGGGTAACTTGGAACCTTTGCTCTTCCCCCAAAGGATGTGACAGTGACAGCCCTGATAGCTGTTATCTATACACAGTGGTACCTGGTTGTTCCCAGAATTCACTGGGTTCAGTTCCGTGTGGGCTTTGAACTTCTACTTCTGTGTCTTTAGTTGAACCTACTTCACTGGTAGTAAGGCTTGGGCTGAACACGGGTTTGGAGTTAGCTCATTCAAAGACCCACCAGGAGGATTCTAGCCCAGCAGTTGAATGAAGAATGAGCTGAGGTATGCACTGAAGCTCCCTGGTCCAATGCAGGTGTAAGGCACTTTTGGACAATTGCAATGGTTGCTCAGTACCAAGCCGTAGCCTGATATCATTTTCCCCGGAGCTGTGAGAACCCAAGAAGGTTAATGTCCCCAGTGGCTCAGAGGCAACTCATTATACTTCACTGCCTCAGGTTCTTCGTCCCCTTTGGAATGAGGATATCATTTTGACAGGATGCTCTCTCCATTGGATGATATTCCCACAAGTACCCTTTTAATAAATCTGTCAAGCACAGGCACACCTATATACCAGAATAGCTCATCCTCTATCCTAGTTTGGTGAACTGGAAGAGTTTGTATCATATTTTAGGGTGCTTGCAGTGGCGATCAAAATATCCCATCATGCATGCAATATTCAGGCATGGTAATGCATAGACGTGATTCTGATAGTTGGAAAGCCAAAGGCCAGTGAATCATCAGTTTGAGACTAAAGCCCTGGGCTTGATCCCTGGCATCAGAGCAAATATGACAACCACCACCACCACCAAAACATTCCTACTGCAATGGTGGACGTTGATAGTGACCACTGAAATTTAGGATAGGGCTGAGCTGAATTTTAAGGTTGCGTTGGATAGATGCTAAACTTTAATCTTTGCAAATAGCTTAATAGGGGCAGGAGAGATGGCTCAGAGATTAAGATCACTGTCTGCTTCTCCAGAGGACTTGGGCTTGATTCCCGGAACCTACATGGTAGCTCAAAATCATCTGGCAAGTCCATTCCAGGGGACCTGAGGCACTCTTCTAGTCTCTGTGGGCACCAGGCAGACATGTGCTGCATAGATATAAATGCACATGAAACACACATAGTAGATGAACAAAAAACAAACAAAAGTAGCTTAATATCCAGTGGAGACAAAAATAATATAACATACTCACTCCATTTAACCTTGGGGTTAAATTTCATGCTTAGAAATATTTTTTAAGTGGGGCTTGGATTTATTTTATCTTGTGTGTGTAAATGTTTTGCCTGCATGTGTATATGTGTACCATGTGTGTGACCAGTGCCAGTAGAGGTCAGAAGAGGCCATTGAATTCCCTGGAACTAGACCTATGTGTGGTTGTGAGCCAGGATGTGAGCCAGAAACTTCTTCCTTAATTATTAGAAAACATAAAAACTATAAATGCAATATTAGACCATACTAAGTCTTAGGAGAGGAGACTGCATTGTTCAGTAGAAAAAAAAATCTATCCAAAAGGGTATCTTATATGAAGTTTTTAACTGGAAGAAAACCCCACAGTGTAATTAATGGAGTTACCCTAACAGGTCATATCATGGCACAGCAGAAGTAGCAATGAAATCCAGCCTGTATGGTTTGACAAGTCATGGTCTTGAGAAATAAAACATTTAGCAAAACAGTGATAAGGCTGAAACCCAGCCTCCTTCAGCTTGGTGGATGCTGACCTCTGACCTAGATTCTGTGATTAAACATATGGTGTGCATTTGAACAGTGACATTTTATTGCATGTGAAGATGATCTGGCAGGAATGGCAATAACATTATCAAATAAAGCTGTGAGAGAGGTTAATTCCTGGCCCTTCGGAATTGCACTAGAAGGGAGTGACCTTTGGTTGGTCATGTTGCTAGGTCTCTTAGGAGAGTAATAAAAATGTTTTTGAGTGTTTATAACTGTCATGTTTTTTTTTCCTTCTTGTGTAGTCAATTTCCCATCTCATTTAATAGCAAGTTTTGGAGACATTTCTCCTTAGGAAATTTTGTGGACATTTTACCCATGATAGACATAGAATCTGTCCACGTCAACACATACACAGACTATAAATTATTTGAAAACTGTTAAGTAGTTGTCTTTAGACTGTCTTTTCCACCTGCTCTGATTCTCTGTAACATCTTTGCTTTAAAAAATTAAGTGTCTATAGAAGCTCTGACCTCCCACTCTAGTCAGATTTGAATATTGTCCCAAGTGACACTTTCCTAGTCAGTCACAAGAATGACCATTCTCTTGAGTTAATTCTAATATTAGGTATGCAGTTATTGTGCCTCATCTATTCACTTGTTTCTAAAAAAAAAAAAAATGTAGCCTTCCCACCTTAACATCATTGCCTTGGTGATAGACCATGGGGTGAGCTGGGGCCTGTGTCCCTATTTATCATTAGTTTTAAGAAGAGGAGGAAGAAGAGGAGGAGAAGGAGGCAGAAGGCGGCAGCAGCTAGGCACGATGGGTCACACTTGGACTCCCTGCCTTCAGAAGGCTGAGGCAGGAGGATCAGGAGCTGAAAGCCAGACTGGGTCACAGGAGATCTTAGCTCATAACCCACAACAACAACAATAACAAAGGAAAAAAGAGGTAAGAAACAAATATGAAATTGTAATGTTTACTTGGGAGAATAAAGGTCTACAAAAAGGTGTCATTCTGAAAGATGGTAGACTAGAAGTTCGAGCCAGAGCAGAAAAGCAGCTGATGGGAAGAAATGACTATGGAGACTGGCCCCAGCCCAGGGCCGCATCATTCAACTATACCATTCAAAGGGGGAGCGCATGCACTGTGTGGTAGGTTGTATTAAAGCAAACCCCAGCGATAATCAGATAAGGATACAAAGCATCTACATCTCACCACATTCAAAGGTGGACTCAAGGACCTCAAAGCCAAATGTCAAAGAAGGCGCAGGAAGTAGAGACAGGTGTGACAAAGTCATGGGGGAGTTTTTGATTAATTAATTTATTACATATGTGCACACATGTGTTTTGCATGTGAGCATGTTCTGGAGATTGACATAGTGTCTCGTATGGAACCTGGAGCTGCCCAGCTCAGCAAGATTTGCTGGCCAATGAGTGTAGAGTTCCTCTTGCCTTTGTTTCCCCAGCTCTGGGATCACAGGGGGTTATCGCCGCACCTGACTTCCTTTGTGAGTAGGGGAACTGAATACAGTCCCTGATGCTTGCTTGGCACGAACTTGACCAACAGAGTCATTTCCTTCGCCCCAAGGAAAGAGTTTTAAAAACAAGACTCTAAAAGTGTAAAATATGATTCAAGAGCCAATAATCTAGACATTGAAAGATTAGATTCTAATTTTTTAATGAAGACAGTGGCCAATGATAGGATAGCATTAGGTAAAAACAGTCAGCCGGCATCGGTACCGTTGTGTGCCGTACACACCCAGGCATCGGTACCATTGTGTGCCGTACACACCCAGTCATCGGTACCATTGTGTGCCATACACACCCAGNTACACACCCAGTCATCGGTACCATTGTGTGCCATACACACCCAGGCATTGGTACCATTGTGTGCTGTACACACCCAGCACTTTGGGGTTGCTGACTATGATACCCAGGGTTGTACCCTGTGATGGCTCAAGCTGAAGTACCCATTGTGTAGAAGGAGGTGGTGGTACAGGGAATGATATAATTTGCCCTTGGAAGCCCTGGGGTTGGTGCATGATAACTGGAAAAAGTACCTACAAGGTCTGAACTTGTACATCTTACAAATGATTCTAGAACATAAATGGAACTTCTGAAAACGTACAAGAAAGTCTTGAGAGTGGGAAAAGGGCATAGGAAGAGAGGCAGCAATAGAGGAGGCTTCCTTGCAAGGTCCCTCTGCACTCTGATATACTGGACTTGATAATGACATCATGGAACCTAAGCCTATGATAAAGTTAGTGTCCAGTGTCCTGAAGCTGCCAGTGTCACGGTCCTCGGTAGCCCACTCCTTGGTTGTCCCAGGAGCTGTGTGGTGGGGGCATCCTGCTGCTTCAGGACAGCAGAGAGCCCAGACAGGTGAGTCTATTTGGTCAGCTGCATGCCCAGATCCTGATCATGGCTTTGTATGTGTGCAGGTGTGTCATTCATGATAGGTAAGTCTGTACTTTTAATAGCTTCGTAACCCGAATTACACTGTTTTGGGTAACACAGCTTTTTTTAAGGAGTGTGTGGTGTGTGTGTGTGTGTGTGTGTGTGTGTGTGTGTATCTGTGAGTTTGTACATCTCCGTGTGTTTGTGTGCCTGTGTGTGAGCACGCGCATCTCTCTGTGTATGTCTGTCTCTATGTGTGTGTCTGTCTGTCTCTGTGTGTGTGCGTGTGTGTATCTGTATATGTATGTGTATCTGTGTGTATTTGTCTATTGTCTGTGTGTGTATCTGTGTATGCGTATCTCTGTGTGTGTATATCTGTGTTTTGTGTGTGTTTTGTGTGTGTGTGTGTGATTTTTGTCACATATGAATTTTTAGGCATTGACTTGTCTCTAAAGGGCACAAAGGCAATGGATAGTGCTCAAAACCTTTGGCAGACCAGATTCTTTTATATTTTTGTTTGTGAGCCTAGCCTTTAACAGCTGAGCCATCTCTCCAGCCCGACCAGATTCTCAAAGGCATCCGGGTAGGCAAATCTGCACAGCTCCGTGCATTAAGATGTGCTGGCTCAGCATGTCTTCCCTCCCTCCCCACCTCCCCACTGTCCACTTGCTCTTTCCACCATGACCTGTGGTCCCAGAAAGCAGGATCTGGGGCGGGGGGGGGGGCTGTGAGCTTACTTACTAGGTCATCAGAAACCAGGAGGGAAGAAAAATGGGAGCTGAGTAAAGGAGTCTTTCCCACAGGGCAGTGGCTTCTCAGAGCTCCCAGGGACTCTCAGAGGTTTTTCTCTCCTAGGGATCAAATGTTCTCCTCAGGCGTTAGCATCCCCGTGCTGGGAGAAGGGCCTAAATATGGGTGCCTGAGGCACCACACAGCAGCAGCAATGTGGGAGCCAGAGGTACAAAGTGGGCAAGGGGCCTGGAGATGCTGGGTGATACAGGTACCAGGGGTTTCCCACAGGGCTGAGTCTGCAGGTGAGACGGCGGGAATCCTTGCCTGGTCCCTCCAGGATGCATGGTTCACATATCTGCTCCAAGTCTTAGTGGGCCTGTAATCCCAAACTCTTGCCTTCCCACCTCCAGACTCTTCTCTGTCTTGAATTCCCTTTCACGTCTTTTATCCACCTCAGTGGGCAGCTTCACAAACTTCCCCAGTATCTCTATGCCCCCAGCCTCCTCCCGAGCGGGATGCCTTGAATGGTTGGCCCTTTTTGCAGAAGTTTCTCATAGCACGCTGTGTCCAGCGTCAGGACGCCAGTTCCTTCCATTGCCTCCAGTCCATAAACTCGTAAGGTGACAGGCCGGCTACCCTGATTTTCCAGAATTGAGGGAGTTTCCTGACAAGGATCTGTCAATGTTAAAACTAGGAAAGTCCCTGGCAGTTGAAGATAATTGGTCACCCCATAAACCCCACAAATAGGGAAAAAAAAGATTCACAAGATATAAAATAATGAAACGTATTCAGGCAAACAGCATGGCATAGGTGCTTAATAGAGAAGAAGGTTCAAATATTATAGGCATCCATTGCATGTGCTCACTACAGAGATGATATATATATATAAAATACCAATTTGGAAATACTGATGACATTCCATCAAATTATAAAAAAAGAGGCTGGGATGTAAATCTGTGCATGTCACGTGACGACAAACACATTATAAGTGTGTGGTAGACTGAGGAAAAGAGGGCACTGTCTGCCTGTGAAGAGGCCTAGAGAGAGACAGTTATTAGCCCTGTCGTAGTTGCAGAACAAATGGTTAGCCTTTTACCACGCACAGAGCTAGAGAAGGCACGAAGCAGCCACGAGGCGGTGATGGGCACCTCAGTGACCATGGATAGCAAAATGCAGTCTGAGGCTGGGCAATAGTAACTGCGGTGATGCTCAGCCTGTGGAGTTTCTGAGCAGTGGCTTGAAGATGTCTTCCCTGAAGCGCACAGGGGTCCCTCAGTTCCTTCTCAGAGGCCCTGGGATCTTTGATTCAGAGTTACATCAGTGACCTCTGCCGCCCTTACAATGTGCTCTCAGGAAGGAGGAGGTTACCTACAGGGGCAGGACCAAGGCTCTGACAACCACAGGCCTCGCTTGGAAATTATTACCAGGTAATAATCACTCACGACAGATCGTGCTAGGGGGGTGTGAGTGTTGCCCTCGGGGTGCACTGGAATAGCATCCCTACTGAGAGGCAGTAAAAGACTTGGAACATAATCTGATGTTGGTGTTGAGGAGCGGGGCTCTGTGGTTATCAGGATTAGCTAAGGTCATCTGGTGGCTTTATAAAAAAAAAAAAGGGTGCCAAAAGATCTCTCTCTCTCTCTCTCTCTCTCTCTCTCTCTCTCTCTCTCTCTCTCTGTGTGTGTGTGTGTGTGTGTGTGTGTGTGTGTGTGTGTGTGTATGTGTGTGTGCATGTACACATATGCACATCCCCTGCCTCTTGTCATGTGATACCCGGTGTCACCTGGGGACTCTGATAGCAAAATGCCATTGCAAGATATGGGCCCTTGACTCACTAGAACTG
The DNA here is from genome assembly GCF_900095145.1 of Mus pahari. NCBI lineage: Eukaryota > Metazoa > Chordata > Mammalia > Rodentia > Muridae > Mus > Mus pahari. The sequence continues at coordinate 4,396,300 of NC_034610.1, forward strand.
TGAGCAAAATTGTCCGAATCAACCCTCCTGCTCCCCTTCCTCTTTCCCTCACTCTTCCCCTCCCTCCCAACTGAGCCATCTCTCCAGCCACGAGAACTCATTCGCTCACAAAATTGTCCAGACCTCAGATATTTTGTTAAAGTGATGAAAGACAGATTAACACACAACTAAGATCATTTCCCTCAAAATTGAAAAGGAACTTGTGTCATCTAGCAGAAATTAGTATTTTCAATATGACCTAAAGTTTTTTTAATAACTATATATAGTTATTTGTAATTTTTAAATGCCCTGATCACATTGTGTCTTTCTTTATTTGGTATATTTGTTCTTGATGGCCGGGGAAGAAATACAGAAACCTCACCCATGCTGGGCAAGTGTTATACCCCAGGCACGCTCTTAGTACCCCAAGTTTATATAGATATATTGTCAGTGGATTTTTTTTTTACTTGTGGAATAAGATTTATTTATTTATTTGTTTGTTTGTTTGATATTATTAAATATTTATTTGACTTTTGAGTCAGTCATTCCTTTTTATCTGGATGAGACACTATTTGGGGTTTTCTTGATTGCTACAAACTCTGTCACAAAAATGTAACAGTGACTTATATTCTAGGTGCTTCAAAATATATATTACCTTTAGCATCAAAATAGCTAAAGGCATGGCAGGGCTAGGAGTATAGCTCAGTTGATAAAGTGTCTGCCATGCAAGCACAAGGACCTGAGTTCGAATCCTTACCACCCGCATAAAAAAGCAGATGTGGTAGCGTATTCTTGTATTCGCTGCACTGGGAATGTCTATGCCCAGAGCTCTGATGAGACTCATTGTTCTTCATGTCCTTCCTTATTCTTGGTCTTCCAAGAGAAGAGATTAGGAGCTAAGCTCAGGGAACACTGTGGCTCCCCCAGGCTGTGCATCCACCAACCTGTTTCACCTTCTCAACATGCCTCCTTTCCTAGACAGTCTAACAAACGCATCTACACAGACAGGAATCACAGGCCAGGCTTCAGCTGGCGGTGCCCAGGAAGGCTTCCGGGAACCACAGAGAATCTAGAGACTGCCTTCAAAGAAAGCCCTGTTTAGTAAGATGTGGAAGGAATGTTTGGTAACTACTATGCATTTAGTTATCTGCAGCATTGCTAATATTCCTGAGCACTGACTTGGAATGCAGATGTTCTCTGGGCATTCTGTATTGATGGTTTACTTTTCTGTTGCTTGCTATCTTTCCAGGAACCCTGCATCTGTGTTTAACCAAGCTCAGAGTCTGACATAACGCGTCAGTAAATTATTTCGAAATGCCTGTGCTTGCTGTAATCCTCTACACCCCGACAAAATCTATTAGCATTTCCAAAACTCATAAATGGCACTGTGGCACGATGCTAATATTTTCTAGATGATTATACAATTTTATCTCATTTATAAGTCACGTGAAAATTATCAAATTTTGCCACTATGTAGAGAAATATATTTTATGGTGTTGCATGGTTTCCTGAGGAGACATGAAAAAGGTCTATCTTCTCAAAGAGGCCACCTAAAATAGAAAAAAAAAAAGGAACAGTCAGTTTTACCCACCTTGTTCTGGAGAACCAATGTGTTCATCAGACTTATTTACAGAAGTAAAGGTGACCCAAATGTAGTCGCATTATCAAGCCCAGCCCAGGATGGGTGACAGCTCATGAAAGCTGTGTCCCTGGATCTTAAATGCTGTCCTGACCCGTACCTCCCGGAGGGCTCAGCTTTCTTTCCTCTGTGCTTGAAACAGTTTGTGGTTCTCTTACAGTCTTTAAATACACCTTTGTGTCACCTTGCACATACCACATCCCTAATTCTTAGCCAGAAGCAGAGCCCACTCTAGACCCCTTCTGCATGTACAGTAGTATGTCTTCCTTCCTGGAGTAATTCATGAACCTTTTCAATGGATGAATGGATAGATGAATAATGAATGAACTGTCTTTCTGTCCAATAGGGCAGGAGTTCAGCAATAGCTGAATTTTGGGTTGGATGCATGCACAGGGCATCTAAACACTTTAATGTGCGCAATGTAGACTTCTAATTGCTGAGTCCTGCTGTCTTGGGTAGTGTGAGTTGGGTGTGCAAGTTCTCACAGTACAGGGCCAGAATGAAGTCCAAGTGCCTTTGAGGTGTTTAAGCACTCTTTCTTTCTTTCTTTCTTTCTTTCTTTCTTTCTTTCTTTCTTTCTTTCTTTCTTTCTTTCTTTCTTTCTTTTCTGAGACAGGGTTTCTCTGTATAGCCCTGGCTGTCCTGGAACTCACTTTGTAGACCAGGCTGGCCTCGAACTCAGAAATCGGCCTGCCTCTGCTTCCCAAGTGCTGGGATTAAAGGCGTGAGCCACCACATATTGCAATTCTAAGACTGACCCCAGGGCTCTGAGAAGGTTAAGCAGGGCTTCCCTTCCTGATTGTTTCAGTAACTCCAGTGTGTCACAGTGAAAACAATTCATGTGTGAAATGCTTTAAGAGACAAATACTTTCCATCTAGAACCTTGTGTAACTGTTGGTCACAGGTCCCACGTGGCTGTAGGGTCTGTGACAAGTCGTGGGAAATCTGCATACAACGTTAACTTTGTCTCGGGCTTGACCAAACCCACATGTGTGTCAGAAAGATTAAGTCTCTCTTAACGTGCTCACACCTGAACAAGAACATGGTGGGGTATCCTACAGAAAGCGGATGACACTGCTGAGTGATGTGGGGGTCCTATAGATAATGTCTTTCCAAATTAAGGACTATTCAGAGTATGCGATTTGGGGTACTTGAATTTAAACAAGATCGTGCTTGCAAAGCTGTGGCCTCTGCCTATAACTCGCTCAACAACCCCATTGTCTCTGGCTAGCCTGGTTGTCCTTGAAGCTGTCAGTCTTCAAGCCTGCCCAGCACTGTGCTGAGATGAAACGGTTTTCCTGATTGCAACCCATTGGAAATGTTATGAAAACAAGTCTGTTGTCAATCTGACTTTCCCTCTAGGCAGCAAACCAGCAAACCACCGCGAGAACAATAAACAAAACCAAAGGGAGGAAGAGGAAGAGGAGGAGGAGGGGGAGGAGGGGGAAGAGGGAGAGGATAGGAGGAGGGAGAGGGGGAGGAGAGGGAGAAGGAGGGAGAGGAGGAGGAGGAAGAGAAGGAGGACGGAGGAGGAGAAGGAGGAGGAGGAGGAGCTATCCACATGGTGTAGCATAGCCCAAAGGTTTTCTGTTTGAGTCACAGAATTTACTCCTGTGGTCACTTGTTGGGTGACTCTCATTACAGAGAATAGGCTTTTGTTTCCTCCCCAACTCTTTCTCTGTGTGACCTGTCTCTAATAATAATCATCGCAGTCACACAGGGACCATTACATTTGTGTCTGACACTCCCTCGTGTTCACATTAACAGAAGTCACTAGGTCATGTGATTAATCAGTGTTCTTTAATTTGATGTAAGAAGATGATTCTATAACATGTGCCCAAGTAAAAACTAAGGTAGTGGAGCAGGAGGACTGCTTCTTAACATGCGTGTCAAATTCATTTGTTCTATGAAGTTTAAAACGAAAAAGAACTGTTAAACCAGGAAAAGATCAAAGATCTTAACTCCGAAGGTTAGTTCTCATATTCTGGAAAAGTCAGATTTTTCTAGGACCCTGGTGGCAGTGTTGTCAGCGTGGCTCCTTGTGTCCTAACGGTGTGTTCTTCTTAGAAGTGTGGTGCTTACTTCTGGCTTCTGACAGAATTATGCTTTCCAAGCAGACAAAAAAAGCTGCTGATAGTTTGGGAGACAGACACTGGAATCTAGTCGCTGCGTGAGCTGGGTGTCATGCTCCAGTCTGGGGTTCCTTCTCAGTGCTGTGGCTGGGGAGATCCACGGCTCTTCACGATGGCAGCTTCCTAAGCGCGTGAGTCTGAATGCTGAAGAGGCATCCCCCAGACTCACAGCAAACTGCATTCCTCGTGCCCTCATCCAGAGGCAGGGGGTGGGACAGGGAGGAAAGATCAGAGCTTTAAGCGTGAATAAAATGGCTTTGCTGTAATAACTTGCCAGTAAATCATCACAAAGCTGGACTGAGGCAGCCACTAAACACCACATGCTTAAATTAGACAAAGCATTAGAATGTGTTTGACTTTTAATACTTCTCTTCTGCCTGTTTCGTTTTCTCCTGACACCCAACCTGCACCGGCAACCTCATGGCTGCAGCTTGTGTTTTTTTGATGTGTATGTATGTTCCTGAGTGTGTGTGTGTGTGTGTGTGTGTGTATGTGTGTGTGTGTCTATGTGTTTGTATGTGTGAATGTATGTACATGTGTGAGTATGTATGTGAGTGTGCATGTGGGTATGTGAATATATGTTTGAGTGTGTGTGTATGTGTGTGTGTATAGGCCAGAGGTCAACCTCAGGAGCTGTCTACCTTGTTTTTTGAGACAGAGTCACTCAATGGCTTGGGGATTACCAGTTAAGTTGACCAGGGATCCCCATGGATCTGCCTGTCTCTGGATCCCTGGGATCATAAGTGCGTTGCAGCAATGCGCAGGTCTTTATATGGGCCCTGGGGATCCAACTCAGTCCTCGTGCTTGCAAGGCAAGCTCTCTACCGATCAAGCCATCTCCCCAGCCTTCTTGGTTCTTTTCATTCATTGTTTTTGTTTCATTATTCTTTTGAGATACGATCATGTTCATGTAGCCCTGGCTGACCTGGAACTATCTATCAAATTCAAGCTGACCTGGAATTTATAGGTGATTCCTTTTGTGTGTGTCTCCTGAGTGCTGGGATTACAGGTGTGCACCATTGTACCCGGTTCTGAAGTTCTAGCATGATGTTCAATATTCCAGGGTATATCAGAACTTAGGAAGTGTCCAGCAGTATACTGTGTGTGTTTAAGGAGATTTACTGTAGCACTTAAAGAATCTCAAGTGATGTTTCCAAAGTTCTGGACACAAGTCATGGCGTGAAAGTTGGGTGCTAAATGTCTGTCTCCCTGATGGCTAACCGGTTCCTTGCTTTGTGTTTCTTTGAATTGTTAGGGTCTTTCCTAGTGGTTAAGGAATTTGCCAAAGCCTGACAAACTGAGCTCAACTCCAAGCACCCACACGGTGGAGGGAGAGAAAGAACTCCTGCAAGCTGTGCTCTGATTTCCACACGCATGCGGTGGCATGTGCATGCCCAGACACATGTGCACACGCGTGCACCAAGTAAATAAATGTAACAAAAAGTAGCAGCTAGCAAAAGTATAACAAAAATTGCATAGAACACACATATGATACATACTGATTGATATGCACACATAAACAAAATCCTGTGTGCACATGTACATTCAGTGACAGGACTGAGTGGCCTAAATTGAGAAGTAAGACATTCATAGGTGGAAATATTGAGAATTTTAAAGTTCTCTGAAAATAGTTTCCCCTAAATGGTGGTGATTTTCCACTTATCACACACAGAGTTGAGTGCAAGTTTTTGAAAAAAAATATTTGACTGTTAGATGTGAATGTGTACACTAAGTGCAGGTCCCTGCAGAGACCAGAGGCTCTCCTGGAGCTGGAGGCAAAGGATGCTGTGAACTGCCCAGGTCCTCTTCAGTACACAGAACCATCTCTCAAGCTGCTAATGCTAGGGTTT
>NC_034610.1:4403979-4430307 GCF_900095145.1 Mus pahari
TCTTGATTTTACAGCACAAGCCATTGGTGTTCTGTTGAGAAATTTTTTCCCTGTGCCCATATCTTCCAGGCTTTTTCCCACCTTCTCCTCTATCAATTTTAGTGTCTCTGGTTTTTTTGTTTTTGTTTTTAACTAAACAAAACTAACATAATATTTATCTAGACAGCTGCATAATGAAGAATAAATAGTGATAAGGAAAATATTGATCTTTTCAACAAAAGATTTCCCCTGTCAGATTTGAAAGCTACTTTAAAGTTAAAACGATTTGGGGCTGGAATGATAGGTCATGGGTCAAATACTTAATCTGATGGGGCAGCATGACAATGCTGTAAACTCTGTGATTAAAAAGAAAAAGCCTTACAGGGGAGTGAGGGACATACCACAAGAATGAGACCTGCAGCATCCACTAACTGGGACCCATGGGAACTCTCGGAGATCAGGGAGCCTGTGGGGTATGACCTAGGTCCTCTGCATCTGTGCGATAGCTGAGTCGCTTGGATCCTGTGAGCATCCTAACAGCAGGAGTGGGGCCTGTCCTGGGCTCTTCTGCCTTCTGTGGGGCCCTTTTCCTTCTGCTGGGTTGCCTTGTTCAGCCCTGCTGTGATGATATGTGCCTGGTCCTAGTGTAGCTTGTTATGGTTGACATCTCTGGGAGGCCTGCTCTTTTCTGAGGGGAGGCAGAAGAGGGGAGGCTCTGGGGGAGAGGGGAGGTGGGAAGGTGGGAAGGTAGGAAGGTGGGAAGGTGGGAAGGTGGGAAGGTGGGAAGGTGGGAAGGTGGGAAGGTGGGAAGGGGAGACACTAGGAGAAGAGAGGGAAGGGAAACTGCTGTTGGGGTGTAATATAGAAGAGCAGAATAAAAAAGCAAAAGAGAAATGTATTTTCAATAAAAATGTAATTTTATTCCCCCTCCCCCACCCAAGTCACAGACATGTTCTGAGAAGTTAAAAGCTTCATCTTAGTCACAAGTAAAATTATAGAATTGAGAGTTTTCTGGAAAAGACAGGATGTGTGGTCAAAATTAAGTGTTTAGCATGAGAGCTAAGTGATGTTGGTATCTGCAAAGGCTGGGGGATGGGGTGGCGGTGCTCGGGGGTCTCTACCCCAGGGACTGTGTTTTACTGAGGCCTTGAACAATGATTTGAGAAGCAATGGAAAACTGATGTTGCAGACAGAGCGAAGTTGGGACTCAGAAAGGGAAGAGTGGTGTGAACGCACTGCAGAGGCCTGGCGAGGCTGAGGCAGTGACTAGAGTTGGGCTGTAAGCTTGGAGGAAGCGTCAAGGCGTTCTGGGAAGGGCTTTGGACCGAGTGTTGGGGCATGACTCTTCTGTGGGGATTTCTCTGTGGTGAGAGCCAGCAGGTGTCTCCTATTTCTACCATAACCTCAATAAACACACCGATTCACTGAGGTAGATTTGCATACGATCATTTTTTTGGGCTGTCATCAGTACTATGACAGAACAAACAAACATTTATCTATATGTCCCTAGGGAGGGCCATGTAACGGTCACTCCTTTTTTAAGATCCAGGTAGGAGCTATTACTTCCAATGGATTATTTGGTCTCTAGTGACTACATCTCCTATGGGTTTCCTTTCTCCACATTGATGTAGTACATTCTTAGCATATTGTGAAACCTAGTTACCTTGGTTTTGAACTTTGCATACTGTGGGAATACTGTAGAACTAGGTACCACAACAGCCAGCTCTTCCCCGGTATTCAAGGTTATCTTGGCCTCTGGAACTGAGACTGTTGTTAAAAACATGAGTGAGTATTGTGTATGATTTTAAGTGAATATTGCATTAAAGAGAAGTTAGACTATATTGTCTCAAACCCTAAGGCTTGAGGTATCCTACACTGTCTTGAGAGTCTACACATAAATCTTTTGGGATACCAATGTGGTTGAACTTCAAAAAAAGCTTTAATGTAAATTTATTTACTTATTTTCCTTAGACATACTTTACAACTATGAAGAACAATAGGACCTTTACTAGAAAAATGTAGTCATAATTTGTCCACCAATCTGGGACGATGAAACCGAATCCTACCTAGCATGAGTTGGTCATGGAGCATCTTACCTCCACAGTTCCAGTATCACCCTGATGACCATAGCATTTCATTCAATTGTGTTTCCGATCAATCCTGTGAAATCAAGGAAAGTTGAAATTCTCAAAGTATGTACTCATAATGTCAGGAGTTATCATGTTTTTCTTTAAAACACAGAACATTCATTCTTTAAATGATTCTGTAGTCTAAAAGTAATTTTCCCAGGTGATTTTAAAGTATGGGACAGAGTAATATTGTCCTGTAGGTAGTATTTTACAAATACCAAAGTGTGTGCTTCCATCCAAATTGATTTGTCTTAGAAAAAAAGAAAGTCTTTCTTCAGATTGACACAGACTGAGCACCCCTAGGACGTGGACAATATAGGATCAGAAAGCAGAAGGTTTGAGCTAGAGGAACTAGAACAGACCCATAAACTGGTTGACCAACAGGAAATTAGCTGACAGACCAATAGGAAGTTAGCTTGTAGATCAACAGGAAATTAGCTAACAGATCAATAGAAGGTTAGCTGATAGACCAACAGGAAATTAGCTGGTAGACCAACAGGAAATTAGCTGGTAGACCAACAGGAAATGAGCTGACAGACCAACAGGAAGCTAGCGGATAGACAATGGGAAGTTAGCTGATAGAGAACAGGAAATTAGCTCATAGATTAACAGGAAATTAGCCCCAGGGCTGACAGTGAAAGGAGCCAGGACAAGGAATGGAGGAATCCTTGTGCTCAGTTCCCAGAGAGGATCCTCATGTCATACAGATTGGATGGCAGCAGGGCAGTGTCCCCTCTGGCTCTGCTCGCACATCATCTGCTTTCTGATAAAACTTCCAAGAGGCTGTGACCCACGGACAGAGGGCACATTTCCTGCTGTGCTTCAGAATTGTCATCATTACCTTGGTCTTTTATCTGGGAATTGGGAAGGAGAGACTCTGTGAGCCTTAGGTATTGGATGCTTGCCTCTTTCTTTTCTTAATTAAAAGATTTTAGTTTCTTCTTTTTAGTGGGGGGGGGGGAGGGCGGGGCATCTGAGGATCCAACTGAGACCATGAGGCTGGCTCAGGAAGTGCCCTCATCCACTGAGCCATCTCGCAGGCCCTACCAGTCAGGATTTACTTCTCTGGATGTTGTATTAATTACTTTTGACTGTGACAAATGCCTGACAGAAAAACAAGGAGGAAAGACTTACTGTGGCTCCGGGTTTGAGAAGGAAGAGTCTGTAGTGAGTGGAAAGGCATGGGGTGGGGCGGGGAGTTCCACATAGCTGGTCAGTTTGCATCCTGGTCTCACGGCGTCTGTGGTCAGGAGGCAGGAAGAAATGAGTGCCGTGCTCAGCTGGACTGACTTCTCCATTATTTCTCCTTGTTCAGTTGGAGACCCATGGGATGGCACTGCCCACATTCAGGGTGGACTTGCCATCATCAGTTATTTTTCTCAGTAAATACCTCCAAAGACCTTTTTGGAGGTATGTCTCCCAGGTAATTGTCGACCCAGTCGAGCTGACAGTAGTCAGTGTCACATTAACTGTCCTTGTCACGTTTCTAGATGTGGATAGCAGTGTTTCTCGGCTAATTAAGCCAGGCCCCTGCAAGTTCACATTTCTCAGTGTGCTCTGCATCCAGCCTGCTGACACAGGCCTGGGTGGCCATGTTGTGTGAAGGTGTGCAGGGCCATACTATTAGCAGATAGGAGAGGTCATGCTCTGTCTGCAGGTGTGCAGGGGCATGATGTGTCTGCAGATGTGTAGGGTCATGATCTGTCGCAGGTGTGCAGGGTCATGATATGTCTGAAGGTGTGTAGGGTCATGCTCTGTCTGCAGGTATACAGGGACATGCTCTGTCTACAGATGTGTAGGGTCATGCTCTATCTGAAGGTGTGCAGGGGCATGATGTGTCTGAAGGTGTGTAGGGTCATGCTCTGTCTGCAGGTACACAGGGACATGCTCTGTCTACAGATGTGTAGGGTCATGCTCTGTCGAAGGTGTGCAGGGTCATGCTGTGTCTGCAGGTGTGCAGGGCCATGCTTTGCCTACAGATGTTCATGTCCATTGTGTCCCAACAGAAATACTCCATGTTCCCTATCTGCAGCCCTCACAAAAGGCTTCATTCCAATCTCTCCCATGGCTCCTGTGGGTTTTCTCAGTCCTTGGCTTTTTGGGGCTGGTAGACATATATATTGTCATTATTGTTTATAAGCATAACTGCACCTAGATCAGAGCCTGTGATGACCTAGTGTTGCTTCATTATAATTAAATTACCTCTGCAGATGACTCCCAGGGAAGGTCAGATTCTGAGACTCTAGCTGACATGAAATTTGAGGGCAGACACTGTCCATGCAGTAGTTGGTAGCTTTTACACATCTGTTACATGCTGGGTTAGATTCTGGTTTCGCTGATCTTTAGTGGGGCTCATGCATTTTCTGTTAATCCAAATAATCATAGGGCATACCCAGTGTCAAAAACCACTTAGCGAAACCATCAATTATGTTATTTATTATTGGCATCACGTTCACTGGTCATGGTATAATTAGCATCCTTTATTGAAGGCTTCTCACGTCTCAGGCATTGGATTAAATCCTCTGTCCATCTCATCTCCTCAGCACATGATAGGTCACGGAGGGTTAACAAAACTCACCAGAGGAGGCAGAGCTGGAAGAGAGGACAGAGACAAGCCCTCCAGGTCATTGGACCCCAGAACCATCACCTCGCTTCCCTGAGCCCCAGTAGGAACTGAGAGCCTTTCATCGTTCACATAAATTGACCTTGGCTTTCAAACTGTGTAAGAAGCTGCTCACAAAGACAGAAAGTAGATCTGAGCATCCTTGAAACCTGCTATTTAGAGAAATTATAAACACGTCAAGATGAGTAACTGCATGTCTTCACTGCCAATAACTAAAACAGAGGGATGAGCCATGCATCCTCCATGATGGGAGAGCACAGGCTGGCCTGCCGGGGAGCCCGCAAGTTGTCAAACTGGGCAAACACTTAGATCTCTCCCAGTGTCACAAGCTCAGGCCAAAAGCCATGCATTCGAGACAGCTCTACATACCATTACATTTTGTTAACAATGCATTGACCATGTCTGTGATGAGCTTTGGAGGAGGGATTGGGGACCAGCAGGTTCTATGAACCTCTGTCCCTCAGGGAGCCTCTTTGCCTTGAATTCTGTCACTGGGCTCTGGGCAGTCACCACAGGTCCCTCCAGATGCAGGTGAAGCAAACGCACTTTGGTTCAGCACCAGACTCCCCAGCCCTGAGTGTGCACAAACCCTCCCTGATGATGCCCACCTTGCAGCCTGGATTCCTCTGCCCCATTTACTGTCATCTAAATCCAGGTTGGCATAAGCCTGACTCTTGCACCCTGCCAGTCATTCCTCTGAATTGCTCCCATTCAGTTACTCTGCTTAGATCTCAGTCAGCGTTATTTTTGCTTCACATAAATTGACCTTGGCTTTCAAACTGTGTAACAAGCTGCTCACAAAGACAGAAAGTAGATCTGAGCACTTGCAATGTTCCTCCCCAGCCTCAGCAGCTCAATGCATTAAGGCAAGGTCGCCAACTTCAAGTTAGCTAGAAATGCCCGTGACTCATTTTTATACCTGCAGCTTGTCATAATGGTTCATATCTTATATAAGGAAGCATTAACTTGCTATTATTAAATGATGATCTCCACACAGTTCCACCAGATCTTATTAAAGATGTATTTATTATGACCGTAAGAATTGGAGTTTCAACCCAAAGTGTTTTCTTCACTATTATATTTTCATCACTGTATGGCTCTGTTTGGATGCTTTGATGTTGATTTAGGTTGGAACTTGTCTGTGCAAATCGATGTGTGACTGTTTTGTTCTGTGCCAGATATTGTAGGGGTATACTACACTCAACAATGAAACTGAAGCTGCCATTGGTGGATCCTGCCTTCAGGCCCAGGACTGATTAGGAATGGTTCCATTTATAACTTGCTTGTTGTTTGTTTCTAGAATTCCTGAAGCTTGGTGCTTATGAAGAAAAGAGGTTTATTTAGCTTACAGAGTTAGAGGTTGAAACTCCCAGATCAGGTGATCCCATCTGATTGGCTTCTGCTAAGTACCCCACGATGGACAGGCACCACAAAGGTGTGCATGGGGACTGACTGGCAAGAGAGGGAGCCAGAGGGGACCTCATTTCCTTTTATAGCAACCCACTCTGGAGGGAACAGTGGCCAATGCCTCCCTCAACTGTCCCCCTCCCCCTGATTATCCAAGCATCACCCAGCAGACACTGCTCTTAAAGGTTTCGCCACCACACTGGAGACCAGCCTCCAAAGAAGCTATGTCTGAAGGTTAACACTGCTCAGTTGAGATGAAGGCACTTAGTGCGACTTGGCTTCAGAGACCCTGCCCCTCCCTCCCCTAAAGGCAATTGACCGATGCTGTCTCTTGTGGTTTGTGACTGAAGCCCTTTGACCATCCATCCCATCTCTGGCATGAGACTTCAGTCAAGATCAGCTAAGTTCTGTGGAAAGCCCAGCTGAGTGTCAGAAGCCCATCCCCCATGGTTTGGGGAGCAATGTCAGAAGCCCATCCCCCACGGTTTGGGCAAGCAAGGCCTTCAGAGTATTTGTGTTGTTTTTAACCTTACATTTGACCTTTGTGTACCGGAAAACTCCCATTGCTTTAGTTTTGAGAAAATTTGGAGATTTGCGACTTTCACATATACTGATAACTTATCCAGGAGCTGTACCATTACACACAAAGCAACATAATGTCTATTTGGATTTTAATAGCAGGGAAGGTCTAAGAAAAAGGCCTTAGTTGGAAATCCTTCAGAAATACTTAGTTTCCCTAAAGTTGCCCATGCTTTTTGCAGAACAAGGTATACGTAGCCCTTCCAGCCTTCTGCGAGAGCAGCCTGAGAGTTTTTATCAGTCTGACTTTCCGCCTGTGCCAAGGAGAGCTACTCTGTTAGTATAACGCAGCTTTGAAGATTAATAAGTAACAGGACAGTCACACATAGGCTTATGAGTAGTAAGAATATTTCAATGTTTCATATATATATATATATATATATATATATATACACACATACACATACACATACACATACACATACACATACACATATACATATACATATACATTCGGCTATTGAGATGGCTCAGCAGGCAGAGATGCATGCAGTGTAAGCCAAAAGGCTGAGGTTGAGCCCTGGAACCCATAAACAAGAGAACTGGCTCTGTGGCATTGTCCTCTGACCTCCACTTGGCATGTATGTGCCCCAGCATGCCTTCACATACCCCCGCCGCCCACACCCTAGTAAGTTTTTAAAATACAAGAATGAAAGCGGTTCATAGAAAGGAAGGCTAAACTGAATTGCCCTTCAGAAAACAGACAGCCATGATAAGTCCCTGGGGGAGAGAATTTGGAGAGTGTTATTAGTCAGGATTCTCTAGAGGAACAGAATTAATAGAATGAATATATATATATATATATATATATATATATATATATATATGGAGAGAGAGAGAGAGAGAGAGAGAAACATATATATCATATCTCACATATATATCCCATTTCTCATATATACATATATCCCATGTTTATATGATATATATAATATTTATTCTATATATATATATATATATTATTCCTACAATGATTTGTTGGAGAGACTTACATGCTGTAGTCCAACTATTCCAACAATAGCTGCCTCTTGATAGAAAGTCCAAGAATCCAGTAGTTATTCAGTCCGTGAGGCTGGATGTCTCAGCTGGCCTTACAGTATATATTGGAGCCCCAAAGAGGCAGCTGCAAGGCCAGTGAAGGAATGAGTTTGCCAGTGAGAGTAAAGACAAGCAGGCAGAGAACAAGTGCTTCCTCCTTGCCTGTTCCTTATATAGTCTGCCATCAGAAGGCATGGCCCAGATTTAAGGTGGATCTTCCTATCTGGAAAAGATCCAGATTTAGGGTAAGTCTTCCCCCTCAACTGACTCAATCAAGAAGGATTCCTCACTGGTGTACCTAGCTGCTTGGGTTTTAGACTCTAGACAAGAGAATAAATTTACAATGGGAGGTTCTCTCAGGCTGGGTTATCATGGGCGAGCTGGGCCCTAGCAGCTGTAAACAAGAGGGAAGAAACTGGAAGGCCACAGTACAGGAGGCTTCCTTGTCAAATATCCAGGAACTGAAGGGTTGTGGCCTGATTTCTGGGCAAGAGAGGAGCAGTTAGAGGGGGGTCTCTGATCTAAAAGACACAGAAATACATCTGTGCATTTGTTTAAATACACATGTGTGGTTGACACGTATTTTGTACCATTGCAAGCCAGCATGCTCGCAGTCATAAAAATAGAAATCAGGCTAGATGTATCAGGCTGGGGTCCACCTAACAAAAGGATTATATTGAACTCATTTGGAAGGACTAGAAAAAGAGAGGGCAAAGGTAGGCGCCGTAGTCTTGGTAATGAGCCTCTGCCCAGACTGATGGCCAGCTTTGACATCCCCATCAGTACAGTATATACTGGAATGCCAAAGAAGTGATCTCTAATGCCAGGGAAGAAATGAGCTTGCCAGTGAGAGTGAGGACAAGCAGGCATGTCGTTTATGACTCCAGAAGGAGTGGTCCAGATTTAAGGCAGGTCATCCCACCTCAGTCGGGGGGGGCAGATCCTTTGCCCATGTGTGGCTAGGTCAGGATTGTAAACACTAAATGGCACCTCCAGCCACCAGCCACCACTGTCACAGCCAGAATGGGGACAAGAGCTGCATCAAGACCAGAAGTAGAGCCCTTCCTTCTGATCTCACATTAGCTCGCTAAACCCAAGCAGCTCCACGCCGGCAAAAGAGCCTGTGAAATGCAACATCTATCACTGGTCCCTGGCATGCAGAAAGCACAGAAAAGCAGAAGTTATCTGGTCCAGACAGTGTCCCGAGTATTTCAGAAAATGTGAATAGGCATCTATTTTTAATTAATCCTATATAAATACAGGATATAAAAATCCTTTCAGATTGCTGCTCTTATGGAGGAGTAAGAGAGAGAAGCAGTTTTATAATCAAGAAAATAAGTGGATTTAAAGACAATTTGGGGCATTTAAATTCATACAACGTAAAGGAAGTCACTGCACCTTGTTAAGAGGACCACTCCCTCCAGGGCCATGTGCCTGTCCCAGCAGTTTGAAGCAAATTCTCCTGTGTGGTATTTTATATCTGACACTCCTTGTTTCTTTTCTAAAGCAAAACGTTGGCCTTTCTGGTAACAATCTGTTTGCTTTCTGAGTTTCTTTGTACATTTTTCTAGATGTGTTTGTTACATGTCTAATTCCAGTGGGCAATTACTCTAGATAACCCTTCATAGAATTAGAGTCATGCCTTCGAGAACTGGAATTAATGATTAAAAATCCTCTAATGTATCAAGATTATATTGTCCCAGAAAACTTTTAAGAACTAAATATGAGTTTCTGTACAGCTCACGACAAGTAGAAATATAAATCTCATTCTGCTTGATGATTGGCAGATGAGCATCATAGCACTGACATGCCATACTCACATGTATAGATCAACGTAACAGCATCATTTGTAAGATGTCATAGTATACTCAGAATCTGACCCCTGCAAGCATTTAAACTGACTACAGAAATGCGCACAGATCAATGTATACAAACACGCACGGGATCCATTTTCTAACTTTGTGTGAGGTGTATGGAAACTCTTGGGAAGGTGGTTGCTATATTAAAGAGTCCATGTTTTGAAGATGAACCTCCCTGGGTATCTTCACGTGTACTGCTTTGTTTCCCCAGTTTGACCTCGTCTGCAGCAATGCCTGGATGTTGGACCTCACCCAAGCCATCCTGAACCTGGGCTTCCTGGCTGGGGCCTTTACCTTGGGCTATGCAGCGGACAGGTAGGTATGGGCTAGAGAACCGATTCGTTTATTACACCACACCGCCTGTGTGTGGGGAGAGAAACTCTTTCTATCAACTACATTCAATGTCTTATTCCACCACCCATGGCGCTTACACTTGTTTGGTTCTACTAAGACTTTCTGTCTCAAACTTGCTCTCCTTGTTCCTTGGTAGGGAAGGTGTCCTTGTGGGTCAGAGCGCACCCTGATGAAGGCCATGTCCTGAGGGCAGTGACAGCATAGTTCATGTGACAGATGAGAGGTGGTGTTAGGATGCTCAAAACAGCCCAGTGGTTAGGGTTTGGTTAATTCAGCCATGGAATCTGCTACTCTACATCTTTCTCACTCAGTCATTTTTTTTCTTTAATTATTATATTTTATTCTGCAGATTGTGTTATACCCCAAAGAGATTTTTATCAAATCTCTTTATTTCAGAATGGGAATTATTAGGGGATTTTTTTTTTTCGTGCACATTTCAATTCTTTCCTTGGTGGCTCCAGTTTGGAACTGGATCACATGCTTCTAAATTTTATTTATGTTAGTTTCAGTTTCTGGTTTGTCTTTTTTGGTCTTAGACAGGGTCTTGTTTCTACAGGGTCTCACTGTGTTTATTAGATGAGACTCAAACTCACAATCCCCCTGCCTCTGTCTCCCGAGTGCTGAAATTGTAGGCATGCAACATTATGCCAGCTATTTTTACTGTAACCTCAATTTTTTAAAGTTGGGTTTTGCTTATGTATTTTATCCTGCCTGATCAATAAACATATCTCCTAAAATAACTCCTTTTGGAGAGGACCCCAACTCTAGTCGGGGGCTGAGGGTCTTCCTTTGTAGCTCACTTAGTCCTTTGGAGTGAATGAGCCAGACTGGAGAGAGGGAGCTGTAACTAACCCTGCCTCCTATCAGCGCTGACCACCTTTGCATGTCTGCCCTTCCTTAGAGTGTGTCTGTGATTTGTATTCCTTAAGGAAAGAATGAGAGGGACGTTAATAAATAGGCATATTCCTGTCAGGAGACAGAGCGGCGGGGGCTGAGAGTGAGAGCAAGGGTCTGCGTCAGGACTCCAAGTGTGGACTTTACGGAGTTTATGTTATCATCACGAGCATGAGGCTGAGCAAGCTGAAAAGTCAGTAGCCCTTCCCACATAGGAGGTCACATGGCAAACTGCTGTTCCCCAAGTTGGAGAGCTAGGCAGACGCAAGTAACTAGCACTTAGTGGGGCAGAGGCTCCTGGGTAATGAAAACATGACCTGAATTGCTGGAGGGTTGGAGGCTTGTCATGTGAACAGCTCTGAGAGTGAAAGCCCTAGGAGATGGTACAGGTGTAAGTCAGTTGTATAGGACAGGAAAGAGGAGAGGAGGGAAGGGGCAAGGGAGGGAGGGAAGGAGGGAGGGAGGGAGGGAGGGAGGATGGACGGAAGGAAAAAGCAAAATCCAAGGGGGCTTTAGTCACCACATTCCTTGGAACTGCAGTTACAGATGTTTGTGAACCCCAGTGTGGGTGCTGAGACTCGAACCCAGATCCCCTGGAAGGGCAGCAGGGCTTCTTCTCTGCTGAGTCATCTTTCTAGCCCCAAGTTCGTGATGTAAGTCTGCCAGGTTTTCATTCTGACTATCAATAGAAATAACTCCATGCTTCTGTTCATAGTAAATTATCATGCTAATAACCAAAGTAGAACTCATAATATTAATACTAGGCAGGGCAAACTTCACAAGGAATACACAGATTAATTATAATTATTCAACAAGACACAACAATCTTTAACATATATGTGCCTAACAACAGAGTCTCAAAATGCAGGATGCAAAACTGATGGAGCCATAGGGAGAAGCAGATGAGCTCCTCATTGCAGAAACTCTAATGCTTTCTATCTAAAATGTAAAAATCCAACCAACAGAATATTACAACCAAGATGGAACTGAATTCAACAGCACCATCAACCGACTAGATACATTGGGCACCAATAGCAAAATACAGGTTTTTCTCAAACACATAACAGACCTTAGTAAAGTGAATACTCTGAGCTATAAAATAATTTTAATGAAATTAGAGAAATAGAAAGTCATACCACATTTGATCTTTGTCTCCAAGAAATTGAACCATAAATCTGTAACAGGAATCTGGAAATCCCCACAATACTTAAAAACTAAGCATTGTACGTCTGCTAACACAACGAAGAGATCACAAGAGAAATGTGGAGTATTTTAAACCCAGTGAAGATAAATAAAAAAAAACTTACCAGATTTTATGGGTATGGAAAAAAAATGCAGAAGGGGGTTATAACATTCGTATGTTTACTAGAACATAAGCTTTATCTAAAACTCATCGTTTAAGTTTATACACTAAGTATCAACAACAGCCATGACCAAATTAAATTCAAAGTAAACAGAAGAAATTAATAATATAAATCAGAACAGAAAAGCCAAATTGAAAACAGTAAGTCAATAGAGAGCATTAATAGAGTCAAAAGTTGGGTCTTTAAAAAGCCTTAGCTAAGCCTCTTAGCTAAGCCAACTGAGAGGCGAAAATAGGACTTAGATTAATGATGCCTTAAAAATGGCTTCAAATCCCATAAACTTTAAAAAGACAATAAAGGAACAATAGAAATGACTTTGTGGCCCCAGATTTGACACCCAAGATCAAGCAGGTCTGCTCCTTGAAACACATAACCCACCCAAACTTACATAAGTAGTATATCATTTTAATAGGCCTATGCCCATTAAATAAATAGAGTCAATAATTCATCTTCCCAAACAGGAAGCGCCAGGTTCAGATTTGGGGCAGGTAAACTCTACCACATAGACAATGAATTACACCCAGTGCTTCTATTTCTTTCAGATGATAAAGATAGGGGAAGCACATCCTAACTTATTCTGTAAAGTCAGCCTTACCTTACTGCCCGAACCGGTGACCATATCAGGAGAAAAATAAAACATTAGCTTTCAAAAACAGAGATGCAAAAGCACAGGGCAAAGGTTGGAGAAATGGCTCAGTGGTTAACAGCACTGGTTGCTCTTCCAGAGGACCCAGGTTCAATTCCCACTACACATAGGGCAACTCACAGTATCTGTAACTCCAGTTCTAGGGGTTCAGATGCCCTCTTCTGGCCTCTGCAGGCACTGCACCCACATAATGCAGAGATATATTCAGACAAAACACTCAAACATATAACAATTTTAAAACCAAATAAATACAGGATAATATACTATATAATATATTAGCAAGCATGTAGAACCACAGAAACTGTTGTTCATTGCTGCTGGGACACATAATGGCACAGAAGAGGGGAAGTCGGTTTGTCAGTTTCTTGCAAAACTAAATGCACTAGAAATTACAGTTTTGGTATTTACCCAACAAAGCTAAAAATGTACAGCCACATATAAACACTTGCTTGAAGCTTACAGAAAAATTATGTGTAATTACAAGCATCTGAAGAAGCTAAGATGTTCTGCAATAGGTATATAGAACATTTTATCAAGTTGCCTAGTATGGAGACAGTGGGAAAGTCTGTGGCCTGAAACCCTAGTGTGAACGCCTTGGACAATAATATCTGTAATGATGTCACCTTTAGCTTATTAATTGTTACAGGTGCATCACTAAGTGTCGGTGATGGGGATAAGCCAAGCATGTGTGACAGGAGAACACTGTATTTTTCTGTTTAAATTCTGTTCAAACCTAAAACTGCTTTTAAAAAAAATAAAGTTGACTTTTAAAACATATTGGTAAATTAAGGCTGCTTCCATCTCTGCCCTTGATGCAAAAATGCAGAAGTAAGGGTGTTGTTGAGGATATTTGTAAGGAAAACTGCAGAGAACGAAAGCTCTCACGGGTCACTGACAATGAACTCCCATAATCCAGTCATCTGTCACAACTACAAAGAACTGGTTTGTGCCAGACTGGGCAAACCAACCATAGTACCCTGTCACTTTGTCTGAGCTATTTAACTATAGTTCTATAACTCATGAAAAAAAATACCAACACACATTGATTAGGAACTTTATAGCGAGTTTTCACGTTAGAACTCTTTGTTCCTTACCACTCAAGTTAGAAAATGGGGGTGGGAGGGGAGTAAACAGAACCGGAGTCTTCGGGAGCTCAGGAGTTTGTGCAAGGTCATGACAGGCGACTGGAGGGTTCGGTAATGTGCCAGGGCTGTTTCATCCTGTCTCCTCCCCCTCCCTGAGACTCCACCCACAAAATGACCCGCACCGGTCAGGACCAGGCCAGCAGGGAAACTGGATTCAAGAGCAGCATTGCAGAGGAGGTCACCACCTGGGAGTCTTCAGTCTCAAAGACATGCGGGCTGTTAAGTTTATAATATCATCCTGGAGATGAGTTCCTTTTTCTCTAGGTTCATAGGTAGTATTATCAATATTGTTTACTGCAATGGTAAGTTACAGAGGACATGTTTTCCTTTGAACATTTGGCTTCTTTTTGCACGCTGTCTAATTCTGTCTCCATTACGTTGATGATGGTGTTTAAGGTTCTCTTTCTTCTCTCTCTCCTCAAGATATGGCAGGCTCATCATTTACTTAATATCCTGTTTCGGCGTTGGCGTCACAGGAGTCGTGGTGGCGTTCGCGCCCAATTTTTCTGTGTTTGTAATCTTCCGCTTCCTGCAAGGGGTGTTTGGAAAAGGGGCCTGGATGACTTGCTTCGTGATCGGTGAGACTTGTCTAGTTGCAACAACTCCTCTGTGTGACGATTAGCGTGGGGGGAGAGGTCTAGCTCAGCTTCCCCTAACACTAAATCTTGGACACCTCCTGGCAGCAATTCCACAAGTGGGACAAGGGTTTGGGGTGGGATTCTGCTTGCGTCCAGGGACGGGAATGCTGTTTTAAATTGGGAACCAGATACAGACTAGAAAACACTGCCCCTTGCTTGTGTTCCTTTGATCCAAGCTGTTCCCTTTGGCTCTAATTCGAATCCAAACCAGCCACCTACTTCAAGTGGTGGAGGATTCATGACCAAGGAAATGAGGGAGGACCTCTGATGTCATCGTCCCAGATGTCTGGACTTCCAATCCCTCCCGTGACTACTGTATAAGACCCTAGCAGGAGTGTTTTAGATGCCTGCAGGAAAGCTCTTTTTATGATGGGAAAAGGAAAGAGCGTACAAGGAGGGACTGCGAGTTACTGTCTGGACCAGAGAGATTACTGAAGTGTGTGGCATGTTTAACACAAACCAAGTCTATGTGGATGTTTGAAATTGTGATGTTAGGACAGTCACAAGGCAGTGAGTGTGCCTCAGATTACTGAGAACAACAACAACAACAGCGACAGCGATTAGTGTTGCTGAGGAGGTCAGGATTCCAGCAACAGAATTTCCCAGGTGGATTTTAGAGATCTGTCACATCTATGAAGAGTCAAACTATGGGATTCGTAATCTAGACAGTCTAATGATGGGAAGCCCTGGCTGAGTCTGGTGCCCATGGCAACTGTTCAGAGAGACTATACTGTACAGATCCTTAGAGTCACGGTGATAACATTGAGCTAGCTTGATGTGTTTATATTGATACTTATAATGACCCTCACAACAGCCATGTCGAGGTGTCCTGAAACCAGCATAGGCATATTGCCCTTCTCAATCATAACCGGAGGGTGCTGGCTTGGGTTCCTGAGGATAAGGGCAAAGAAAAGTTCATTTAAGGAACTGGGAAAGCCATCTCCAGCGCTTCTGCACAGGTGGAAGCCTCCATGTCCTCATGTTCTAGAACATTCCAGTAATGTTGATAGCTATTTTTCTTTTAGACAGGCGTCAAGTCTGTTTGCTCTGAGGCTGAGAAATTCCCTAATCTCTTGTGTCTGTTTCCTTCCAGTGACGGAAATAGTTGGTTCAAAACAAAGGAGGATTGTGGGAATCGTGATCCAGATGTTCTTCACGCTCGGGATCATCATTCTTCCTGGGATTGCCTACTTCATGCCCAGCTGGCAGGGCATCCAGCTAGCCATCTCGCTGCCCAGCTTTCTCTTCCTCCTCTATTACTGGTAATGGGATTTTGGTCATTATCATATCTATTCCATGGCACATGCGCATACAGCCCAAAGCAGTGTGCAAAAGAAGGCAATGGAGGGGATTTCCTAAATCTCCAGGAGGCCCATGGCTTAGAGCATCAGTAGAGAAGTTTGACAGCCTAGAGAGATTATTGGCTGCTTGATTGGCAGTTATCTACAAACAGTAAAATGCCCCAATACCGAACTCCAGCTTAAGCGGTTGTGTTATCATTTATCCCTTTGCAATGCCTTCATCAGAACGGTGAGATAACAAACCCGGTATCTCAACATGCAGATTAAAGGATATAAAGATCAATTAAGCAAATTAGCATTCTTTGATGAATGAGATGTTAAGAGTGTCAGAGAATTAAATTATCAAGATGGTATATATATATATATATATATATATATATATATATATATATATATNTATATATATATATATATATATATATGTATATGTGTGTATATATATATATATATACATATATATATATATATGCATTTGACTCTTACCAGGGTGAATATAATTTATTCCCCTCACTGAATTTTAATATATGGGTAAGCCAGGCCCCATGAATAAGGTAAAGACTGCCTTTTCCGAAAGACTCACTAGTCATATTTGTAATCATAGACACAGGACTGTAGGATTCCCTGCTCTTGCAAAACCTATGCCCCATGGAGAATTTTTTTTATAGCCAAGTAATCTTTTTTTTTTTTTTTTTTTTTTTTTGCCATTCTGTGTAAATTTGCAAAGAAATTCACTTCTGAGAGCCTGTTTTCAATTCTGAGACCTAGCCTAACTTGTAAGCTAATCATTGCAAGATCTTTTTAATGGGAAGAACCCCCCGGGCTTCTGGGATTCCAGGTTTCTAGCCTAATTCAGGCGTCATCTCACTCACCAGGGTGGTCCCCGAGTCTCCCCGCTGGCTGATCACCCGGAAGCAAGGGGAGAAAGCCCTGCAGATCCTGAGGCGTGTGGCTAAGTGCAACGGGAAGCACCTCTCGTCCAATTACTCAGAGGTAACATTACTCACCACTGGTAGTAAACTGTTAGGTTGGGTGAATTAACTCTTTACAACTTCTGTGCCTGATGCTCCTTCATATCTGTACACACACACACACACACACACACACACACACACACACACACACACACTGGCCTGAACCGGTTTTAGCTGAGGTTAATTGATCATCTCGGCCACATTTTAGTAGTTACTCTGGGGTGCTTGAACTAGTATCCTTTGCTGTAGCTGTGTCTGTCTCCTCATTCACACTGGTTACAGAACCTCCACATCGGGGTCTTCCCCATGGGTCAGGCTCAGCTGCTGGTTACTCTCCCGTTTCTTTCTTCCTCCCCACCATCCCCGGTGTTTGGGATTGAACCTGGCGTCTTACCCATGCCAGGCAAGCTCTCTACCACTGAGCCATCTCTGTGACCTGAAGAATAGTCTTTAAAAGTAGCTTTAGAAATGCTATTGCTTTGCATAAGATCTTGAGCGATGATATACTATTTCAGTTTTAGACTTAACATTTACTTCCCTCTCTTTGTCCCTCCTCTTCCTCATTCCCCAACCCCTTTGCTTTCTTTCTTTCTCTCCCTTCCTTCCTCAGCAAAAACCTTTGGAGGCCTCTGCCCACCCACCCCCACCCCCTCCACCCCGACCCATGACCTCCTCACCTCTACACTCCAGCGCTACACTGAGAAAATGAGCAGCTCACTATTTGCCCTTTGGAAGGTGTGAGAAATGGCTGAAGATACAGCACATATTTAAAATAACCTCTTGACAGTAAACACATAAAGCAAAGGCCAAGCGAGCGCAGCATAGCGGAGGGGTCATCACTAAAGCAAGAGTAGAGAGCAATTCTTAGAATGCATGAACCTCGGCCCAACCCTTGAAGAACGTTAGCCTGTTAACGCTGTTGTCAGTATAGCTTTGTGTTTGCTCTGATAGGAAATGGAACTGGTTGGTTCATCATCCTCCCTGGAGTGTCCAAGAGCTTGGTGGGCACGCCCAGACTCTGACTCCTCCCTTCTCAGAGGCGGTGGCAAGCCATCGCTGCTATGCTTATCGATGTTCAATATGAATGTGCTCTCAGTGTTGCATACTGGTTAAGAACGAGTCTTCAGATCTACTCATCTGAAAGGTTTAGCAAAGGCACAGCATGGCCTTTTGGGACCACTAATATGTCTTCTATCCTATTACTCTTTTGGGGGAACATTTGAGATGGGAATTCCTCACAGAGAAGAAATAGTTCACAACTCTACCAACCTCCTTTTACCTCGCTGTAGGTCCTCACAGTTGGGTCAAGGTGGTGATTAGGTGTTTAGGGCATGTGTGTGTGTGTGCGTGTGTATACATGGGTGCACATACACATGGATAAACGTGTGTGCATGTTGAGATGAGAGGATTCAACCTTAGATGTTGTTCCTGTGGCACCGATACTTTTCTTTTTGAGACAAAGTCTCTCACTGGCCTGAAAGTTTCCAAAGAGGTTATGTTGGCTGTCCAGAACCCCCCAGGAGTCCACTCGCCTCTGCCTCTCCAAAGCTAGAATTAAAGGCCCAACTTTTTTCTACCTGAGTTTGGAGGTGAAACTCAGGTCTAAATACTTGCAAAGCAAGAACTTGGCTGACTGAGCCATCTCTCTAGCCCCCGGTTTTAATGATCAAGTAAATATTTTTCCATCCCCTTAAGCGGGATGCTGAAGACACTGCACACATAGTCCCAGGGGTGTATGAGCTAGATCAAGGTTGGTGAGAACGTAGAAACAACAGCTGTCTGTTGATGGCTGATGATCTAATGCTACAGCCGTCTAAGGGTGGGCAGATGTGCTGCTCCATTTCCAGCACTCTCAGAGACTCCCAGTAAAGATCATGCTAGCATGGGGGAGCTCAGCATCCTACATGATTGTGCTTGTAAAAGATCCTGAACTTGGATCCAGGGGCCTCTGAGTCATCGTGGCTCTTGTTTGAAGCCAAATAGGCCAGAGGTTTCCATCCAAAGCCAGACCTGACTCCCTAAGGAATTTATTGTAGAAGCCTAGCTGTATTGGCCAGCATTTTGATACCAGAGCTACATCTACTGCTTCTATGTTTCCTTCTAATGATGGCTTTCTTTATTGATTGTTTTCTTTAAAGTTTGTTTTAATAAAAGCAAAGGTTTATGTGTATAGATAGTTTGCCTACATATGTCTGGGCCACATCCATGCGGTGCCCACACAGGCCAGAAGAGGGCATCAGATCCTCTGAGACTGGAATTACAGGTGCTTGTGAGCTGCCGCCTGGGTACTGGGGACTGGACCTAAGTCCTTTGGAAGAGCAAACTTCCAAACTTCTTAACTTTGAAACCATCTCTCCACCCCCTACCCAAGTGTAAAAAAAAAAAATTAATAAAAAATTTAAAACATACTAAGATAGGAAAATAGGTGAATGACTCCACGTTTCACATAGAACCCCTAATTGCTGGCTCGTCATTAACCTTGAAGTTTCTCTCCTCTCCCTTCTCCAATCCACTGGACGGCTACCCTGGCTGCATCTTGTGACATTTCTCTCTGATGCAGAAGCATAAACACATTGATTCAACTCTGGGATCATGGTACTGTCCTCAGGATACTGCTGAATGAACATTAAGGAAGATACTCGTGTGACTCTCAGACTCAATGCAAATAATCAAAGCTGTGACCCAGTTGCTGGGACTCATAGCTATGGGGAGGGCACGCAAGGAGAATGATAGTATCCAAAATATAACTTCAGTATCGCTACTCTAAGAATAAACAGTTAAACCTACTGTGGAGCTTGCTGGGCACCAAGGAGAGCACATCTGTGAGGGACTGATTGTCTAGATTAAGGCTAGTCTCTGGGAATGTCTGTGAGGGATTGTCTTGATGTGGGAAGACTATCTTAACTGTGGGCAGGACTACCCCCCTGTGTGGGCATCCAATACATTGAGTGTTTGCATGCAAGAATTCATTGCTGTCTGCTCTTGATGGTGGATGTAATGTGACCTTTGAGCTTTTTAACTGATGTGACTTCCCTACCACGATAGGCTGCAAACTGGAATTATGAGTTAAGTTAACCCTTTCCTCCCCTAAGCTGCTTTCGCCCTAGCCATGGGGAAAGAAACTGAGATATCTAGTATCAACCAGCAAGGTATCATTTCCCATTCCCCAGTTGTCTCACAGTGGCTTGTAGCTCTGGGATGCCATCGCAGCCTCGTGGCATTTATAGATCGTGATGGTTTGACGTGCCTCTATGAGTTCTCTATACGTTTCTCTTCTGCTGCTTTTCCTAACAGCTCTGTGAATGAAGAGTGGTAAGCAGGTTTTTATTTAAGCAGACCTGTCGGACATGTAGCTAGCCCATGGGCTGCCTGTGGCCAAAGGAAAACTATTAATACCTCTAAGAGAAGAATTCTGAATTCACTTAAATATTATGAGCTACGTGTGTGATTTTTTTTTTGTAACTCAATTGCCCCATTCTTTGAAGATGACAACCCTCCTGTCACATTGTCAAATGGTTGAACACACCTTATTGATTCCATTTCTAAGAACCCATTAACACAATCCTCTGTCTTTGTATTCCTTTTAAGTTCAGTAGTCAGAGCTAGAGTTTAATTGAGTTCAGGTTTGATATTTTTGGCAAGCCTACTTCTTAAGTGGCTCAGTACATTTCCAGAGGAGCTATCTGC
The DNA here is from genome assembly GCF_900095145.1 of Mus pahari. Classification (NCBI taxonomy): domain Eukaryota; kingdom Metazoa; phylum Chordata; class Mammalia; order Rodentia; family Muridae; genus Mus; species Mus pahari. The sequence continues at coordinate 4,424,591 of NC_034610.1, forward strand.
TGCCTGCTTGTCTCTTTGGGGATGTCGCTGGGACTGACAGTCATTGCCTGGGTGGATTAACTAATCAGGAGTTACAAAGAACTAATTTTCAATTCACCCTTCATTGCTACATTTATTCTTGGGATATTTATATAGATACTCAGGTTTCTTACCAACTTTTGGTTACTCTTGAATAGGGTTGTCTAGGAAAGGAGGCTACATGTTTAGCTCCTTTTTTTTTTCCTCCAAAAGTGGATTGGTCCCCAACGTCCTCTAAAAAGAGTTCAATGAGTTGCATTCTTCAGTCTCCTTGTCAATTAGTTCTCCGATGCCCATGAAGCTTAATAGTGTGCAAAATGCATCTTATGATAACCCAGAAATAATGAGCCGCAACACAGACATTCCACTTGAACTCTAACACCAAGATCAAAGCAGGACCCTACCATGCTTTGTGTTCCATAATAAGCATGCCCGGTCAGTTACGCAACTATCAGCCACTCGAATAAGTATTGCCGGAGTCGATGTTGGGACCGCCTTGAAACCTCATGTTTACACAGTTACCTCACACGGCGTCGCTGTTCCCCTGCACTTCACACTCATCATATAAACTCAAGGACATTCAGAGCCAGGGCAGTATTGGACAGTGCTTTCCTACCAGCAAAAGAAGTCTCTCTTCAGCGAATCCCAACTCTTTCAAGTTATCATTTTTTAAACTGCCTTGTTCTTTGAGACCTCTCTAATTCCTGCTTCGTCCTCAGGGTGCCCGCCATAGGGAGCAGAGGAAAGGTTGGATCAGGTAGGAAAGAGTCTGGCTGGATTTCGAACAGCCAGAGGCACTTTGGCCACCTGCCAAATCCAGCCAATCCCTCTGTTGACAGCAGAGTTCCTACAAACCTTGCTTTGGGCTCCCCGTGTATGCTCTAGATTACAGAAGATAACCTAAATTCAGTCCAAACAAAGGTCACCCTGGTCCCGAGGCATTAGCCAATGCAGAAAAGAAACGGAAGAAAATGGCTTCTTTGGATTCAATCCAACCCACTCAGCCGAGGGGATATGTAATGTGGGTGGGCTGCTCAGGGAATCGTCTCAGTTGTTATCTCTTTGTCTGGAAGTATTTTCCTATTTGTTGTTCAGTTTTTCATTGGTGTATATTTGTTGTACAAAACAATGGGTTTCGTAATGACACTTCTGTTCATGTGTATCATGTAGTTTGACTATATTCACATGCACATAACTGCCTTCGGTTATACCTCAAATGAATGCTATTCAGCTCATGGCTCCCGAGCTCTTGGAAGCCTTAGCTTCATTGAAGAAATAGCCTGCAACACAAAATACAGAGAGGATTCAAATATCAAAGTGACTACTGTCCACAGAGAACGTAAGTCCCCGAATCAGAACTAGATGCTCAAATAGGTTGGGTGGTTTGTGGAAATTGGGGAGAATCCATGGATGAGCGGGATTTCCAGTCATGAGCAGTATCGATGCAGGATTAGCTTATGCTGCTAGCCTGGCCATTCTCAGACTTTCAGCATCTGTATGCTGTAATTGTCAGGTGTAGTGAGGAACAGGAATAAAATTCTTAGTATATCTGTGGTAGTTACAGCATGGGCGTAGTACAACACTGTGGGTGTCACAAGGTCTTTAAGGGCATCCACTGCCCTACTAGACCACTTGGTAAAAAGTAAAACATCTTTTATTGCACTTATGAGGTTCTAGCATACTCCGGCAACTGATTCCCCCCCCCTCTGGTATCAGTTTGAATTTACTTCCCACCATTTGGAACATGCTATATCTTGTCTGACACCTGGCCAAAGGTGCTCAGTTCAACTTACATGATAGGTACGCAGTAGTTTTGTGTGAAAACCGAATACCATGTATGGAAGGAAATGATACGGGTGGGCACATTAAACACCAGCATTTGCTTGAGGATAGGGCCAAGTGCTGCATGCTCAGGATTACAGAAGAAATGGGCAAGCATTCTTGATAGTAGCAGACTTGGTCTATTGGTGAATGATGGAGAGCTTATCTTTGTTTCTCTCTTACTATGAAAAGATGTTATCAGTAGTAGTCCCCTGTAAAACGGTCGTATCATCCAGCTGCATCCTTTGCCTCCTGACTTACACTGATGTTGAACTTCCCCGGCCTGTGTCAGACTCAGCTGCATTGACTGAGATCTGCCAGGCACGGGTTTCAGCGGCTCTCTTGCTCTTCCATCTACAAGGACAGCACATACCGGGTCAGTGCTGTCCCTGGGCAAGAGCCTCTGAATGAGCAGAGCCACACTCTGAGGTGTGGCCACACCAGCTGAGCTGGGAGGCCTTGTCGATCGCGGCCAGGAGTTCAGTGTCTTCTTAAAAACCAAGCCTGCTCCGTGAGTCTCCATGAACTCCAGATGGGAGATGGGAGTGGGTGGGCATTGTCTTCACACAGTTGAGGTTCACAGGAGTGGCCAGTCGATCCTAATAGCGCTGTTTTAGTTGCTAGAGACAACAAGCATCTGGCTCTGCAGAGCTTTTGACTGAGGTAGGTCCGCTTACTGCTTGGAAATGCTCACACCATCTCCCTCATTTCTGTGTGAAAATCCCCTGGTTCCATTGACTCTGAGTGCACAGATGTAGACACTTTGACCTCGTGGTAGGTGGGATGTTTTCTGCCCTCTGACATCGGGCCGGGCTTTGCCATGTGATTTAGCTGGTGGTAGATGGCCAGATGCAGTACAGCTGGGCTTGAATGTGCTTGTGTGGCTGGGCCTTAGCCCTGTTCTTCATCCAAGAATAAGAGGAAAATATTCCCGGGCTTACCTGGTGGTCCCAGAGGATCCTGAAGCGGAATTACTCTAGCAAGGATTGCCCACAACTAAACCAGCCACCTACACAAATCTACACAGGAATGTGACCTAAACAAATGCTGATTGTTTATACTACCCAGATTGCTGCGTGCTGTGTAGCCTTATTCATCAGGAGCTAATGCATTGAGAGCACAAGCACCACTGGACTGAGCTGCTCAGACCTCAGCAACTACCAGTACTGAGTCAGCATTCTTGACTAAGGGATTTTTTAAAAATATTTTTTATACTTGATTTATGCATTCAAGCTGGTTACGTTTTTTTTATTATTATTAATCTTTAAAGTTTTTTTTTTTTTACAGCCCAGTCTTTATTCCCCTCTCAGTCTGCCCTCTGACTGCTCTTCATCCCATACCTAACCCCACCCCTGGTCTCCAAAAGGATGTGCCCCCCCTATCCCACCAGACCTCCCCACTCCCTGGGGACTCAAGTCTCTCGAGGGGTAGGTGCATCTTCTCTCACTGAGGCCAGACCAGGCAGTCCTCTGCTGTATATGGGGGGGGGGGGGCTCTCATATCAGCTGGTGTATGCTGCTTGGTTGGTGACTCAGTGTCTGAGAGATCTCTGGGGTCCAGGTTGGCTGAGAATGCTGGTCTTCCTATGGGGTTGCCCTCCTCAGCTTCTTTCAGCTTTTCCCTAACTCAACCACAGGGGTTCCCGGCTTCTGTCCATTGGTTGGGTGTAAGGACCTGCATCTGACTCTTTCAGCGGCTTGTTGGGCCTCTCAGAAGGCAGTCATGCTAGGCTCCTGTCTGTAAGCACACCATAGCATCAGAAATAATGTCAGCAGGCCTTGGGGCCTCCCTTTGAGCTGGATCCCAATTTTGGCCTGTCACTGGACCTCCTTTTCCTCAATCTCTTCTCCACTTTTGTCCCTGCAGGAAGAAAGAATACTAAAAGCTTGACTAAGGGATTTTAAAAGCCTTTTTCTTCCAAAAGCATGACCTCTCCACAAGTGGGAAAAATTCTCAGAGAGAGTAGCAGGTTACAACCGTAGGTAACAAGATCCCTGATACCATGGACTGAAAGGCCCATACACATCGGTGAGGTTTTCAAGCCATTCTGGCTCTGCCAGCCCTCAGGCTTGATTAGAATTTCCTCATGAGCTCACTGCTCATAGCTAATCTACAGCTTATCAACACACATTCTCTCCTAGACATGCTCCTGAGACGTTCCCACCATGACATCAAGAATGGATGTCTGAGCTTCTTGCTCCCAAAGGGATGTCTCTGAGCTCATGATTAACATCAGAGACCCCACGAGGGAAGGTTCAAACTCCCCCATCTCAGTTACTAGACAGACTTCCAGCTCTTGAGCTGTGCTCGCTCTTGTGTGTTAATGAACTGCTGCATAGACGGTAGTGTGTCCATGAAAAAGCACCTTTCAGTCTGAGAAAGCTTGGACAGTCCCTTTCTGTGGTGGTGTGGATACGTCTGTGTGGATACGTCTCTCAAAAGAGAGGTTTTGTCCTCCTAACCCTGGCTCTTTACAGGAGAGCTGGGTAGTGATTCTAACTTCTGTATACCCCACTGGGGCTCTGTGGCCTTTTTCTGGGCTGTTGGGATTAAAGTTTGTTTTACTTTTAATTTTGTGTACATATGGAGAGAGAAACATGCATGCAGTGCCTGCGGAGGCCAGAGGTATTAGATTCCTCCAGAGAAGGAGTTATAGGTGGCTTGTGAGCTAGGAACCAAACTCAGGTCCTCTGGAATAATGGTGTGTGCTCTAATTGCTGAGCCATGTAGTCAGCCACACTGCATTTTTTTTTAATTGATGTGTTTAGTTGTTGGCTCCAAATTGAGATACAAACACTCTCACATGAAATGCTGGAGGTGCTCCAGTCAGTCAGGCCTATTTCAGTGCAGGGATGAATGCCAAAACAGTGAAGGTGTCGGAAAGACACTCCTGGAAGCCCACCCAGAGCTAGCTCCTTCACAGAGCTAAGAGTGCTGGTTCTGCAAGGAACACCCTCATCCCTCATCCCTACAGTGCTGTCTGATATTGACAGCTACGGCGTGCATGCCGTCACCCTCAAATATTCCTGAACGTATGAGAAATACTGAGAAACTTGGCAGCGCACAACTCAAAACACCTTTCAGGCATGGACTAGCTCAATAGGCTTCCGACTTTAGGGAATGGCCTGAGTCCTGTGAGCACTTTGTATTGACATGAATTTCTGTCGTTTCCACATCTTTTAACATTTTGAAAGTAAGACAGCAATAGATACTGTAGGCAAGTTGGCTGTGTAAAAGCACGATGAAATAACCAAGCAGACAGAGATGGCTCAACTATGATGTCCTGCACTCCTTTCCCAAGCTTGACAGACAATAACTTTAAGTTAAAAAATATAAAAATAAAATATCTGCCAAAAACCAGCTTCTAGAGAGTGGAGTAGGGAGGAGAGCATCCAGTGACTTTCATTGAATCAGAGATGCAAATGACCTGGGCCGAAGGGGTCAGAGAAGGCTTTCGGGATGTCTCGCCAAGGCGTAGTGTTGTAAGGCTCAATCAAGTAGCAGGGTTTCATCTACAACTCACACTCATTTTCCATTTGGAAATAACTTTGTGTGTTGTTCTTTCTTCCACCCTACTCCACCCATTTTCTTCTACCCTTTCAACCCCCTAGCACTAGATAGGAGAACAGAAAGAATAGAAGAGAAAGAAAGGGGTAAAATTCATCACTAGACCTCCTCTGATCAGGGGCATCGAGTTCCTTTCAGCAAGTTTGATCTCTACCATCAGGATATCTAATTTCTTCTTCTTTTTTGCACAGGACCTACTTAACAAACCAACAAACAAACAACAACCTACTAACTGTAACAACAATCGACAACTCTCAGGGTTCTAGCATTTATATACCCTCTAATCCTGAGCACTCCGACCCTGAGCACTC
>NC_034610.1:4431497-4447207 GCF_900095145.1 Mus pahari
GACCCTGAGCACTCTGACCCTGAGCACTCTGACCCTGAGCACTCTGAACTTTTCTTTGAGTCTTCATACTCATACTGTGGGAGAGAAAGATGGTTGACTTTCTCAAGTGTCTTGTTTCTGTACCATTTGGTCAGCTTTTGCTTCCTACAAAATCACTTTCGGCAAAATCACTTTCTGTAGTTCAAATCATTGTGCTTCCTACTGTGAGGAAATGAGAGTAGATGCCTTTCTGTGTATACACTGTCCAGTGGAGGTGATGGATGAGTCGTCTCCATAGCACTATTCTTTCCTGTCCCTGGTAGGTGGTCCATGGCCTTCCTAATCCCAGGCTTCAGTTACCATGACAGCACTGCTCACTCCCTCTCTAACCCATCAGGACGATTGCCTCTCTTCATGAACTCTTCCTAAGATGTGTGTCCTGGGAGCAGGTGAACTCCACTGTACTCCACAGAGCTAGAGGGGACATTGATCCATGAGGGTGTGCCCCCACCATGCAGACACAGCAGTGGGGAATTATACTACCAGGAGCAAGCACGAACAAATCTACCCTCTCAAAGTCTCATCAGGAAGACAGCAACTGAGGTGTTGGGTGCTGAATTTTCCTGGGGGGGGGGGGAATCACTCTTCTCGGAGAATACTTAAGCTCCAGGTTCCTGTAATAAGTAACTGAATTATTTGCAGAGCAGCGTGTGGGCACTAATCATGGCCCTTCCTGTCCATGACAACAGGACCTGTTTTAATACTTGGTTTTGGAATGAGAAACAAGTAATATGGACCACACTGTGTGTTCTTCATTTGGATTCAGTGTTAGTGGGAGAAGAAAGATATAATTTAACACATGCATAGACATGGAGACTGAACCTTTCTTTTCTTCATGATAAACTTGCCTTGTTTCAAGGGTCTGAATAAAGAAAATCTTAGAAGAGGTAGCTAAATCCTTTGTCAGAAAAAAGACTTAGGGACTCTTAAGAAAAGTGGCCAGAACCAAGGACTTTTATCCTATCAAAGACACTGTTCCCTCTAAGCTCTCACCTCTTGCCTCTTCCCCTTGCTCTCCCTCTCTCCCCATCCCCTTCCCCCTCTCTCCATGTCTTCATGGCCAGCCTCCACTTCTCTGCTCTCTCCTTCTCTCTGCCTTTCTCTGCCTCTGCTACCCTCTTAACTCCCCTCCCCATGCCCTGAATAAACTCTAAACTCTATTCTATCCTAATATATATATACTGTTCATGCAATAGCAAATTTTTGTCACCCTCCCCAGGAGCAGCCATGGAAAGCAGGCTAAGAGGGGTGCCTGGGTGGGTGGTTGAAGTGTTTTTCTTCTCCTGTTTCCTAGTGGCTGTAAACTCAGCTGCAGGGTCTCTAGATGAGCCCACTGGCTACTCTGTCCCAGTGGGCTGGATCCTTAGATGCTACAGATGCACTAATGATCTGCAAGCCATTTGCATCCATGCCTTATCTATACAAGGAATTGATGTCTAGCATAAATGTCTGTTTCTTCAGCTGAGGGTAAATGCCGTTGTAGGGTATAATTACTAGGGAACTGGGTGTGATTCGAGCATTTGTATCTTTACATGCTCTCAGTGATCAGAAATTAGAACATAGCCTCCTACCAACCTTTAAATGTTTTGACATTAAATCCTCATCATCTTCAGATTAGATTGAAGTCGCTGACTTGGAAGCACACACAGGGCACCTAGAAGCACACACTTATTGAGTGTGCTTATTGGCTGGGTACTGGAATGACTATTTTTACCACGTAGACTGACGTAGAGATTGAGCACTTACTCTTGTGTTTCCAGGAGCACATGTAAGTCTCAAGGCTCAACTATGTCTCTAGGACCTGACATAGACAGCTCATAGAAGTCAGTACCTATTCCCTCTGCAGTTCAGAGCAGGCTGCCCAGTTGTCAGTTGACCAAACTATAGAACTACCTCAGGCAGGATCACTTATGGTCTTCTGTCTTACCATTTGGTATACCCCATGATCTAAGGAATACTAACCTCCCAAGTTCAACAAGATGATGATTAATTATTGTGGTGAAAATCTCTTTCACATTAAAAGCTGAATCATAGAGACTGCGGTCTGATTAGCACCCAGCTGAATGTTCCATGTGAGTGTAGCTTCCAGGAGGTTGTCTCAGAAACATATACTGAGACACACACTGTGTAATCTGTTCATCCATGTATTCAGAGAGTTACAAGGCTCTGTATTGGATGCACTTGTTTCTAAAATAACCTGCATAATATTTGCTCTCAAAACTGTCTCCCTAGATACATTTAGTGTCTTTGTACTAAAGACATTTAGTACTATTGCCTTTATTCATTATTTAATCCTTCTCCTCTTTGCAATCTGTTTTCTATCTCGTCAGTAATTAATCTTTTTTTTAAAAGATTTAGTTGTGTATTTTTGCACGCACACAGGGTGGAGTATGCCCCCACCTATGCACATTGAGACCGGATAAAGGGTATCGGCGCTGTCCTCCATCTCTGCCCACTTGTTCCTTTGAGAAAGGATCTCTCCTTAAGCCTGGGCCTGGGTGTTATGGGTTTGGCTGAAGCTCAGTCGGTGGTTTTCCTGCCCTACTCCCTATGGAATAAGGTATGGCAAGAAGCCCAACTTGTCACATGGGTCTTGGAGTCTGATCTCACCACTGAGCAGCAAGCTCTCATAACCACTGAGCCATCTCTCCTGTCTCCTGGTAACTGTTCTTCAGTCCAATATCCTGTCTTTCCTCATATAGATGTGTTTAAAAGAACTAAACGTAAGCTTTCCCCTTTATGTGTGGACAAAGGGAGTCCTGGCATGTTTTAGTTTTGAATGTTTTGTGACTTGTCAGAGGCTTTTGTGGGGTTGGGGGATGGCTCCGTCAGTAACGTACCTGCTGTGTGGACTTGAGGGCCTAAGTGAAATCCATGTGTGGTATCACACATCTGTCACTCCAGCATTGGAGGTCTGGAGACAGGCTGATCTCTGGGGCTTACTGGGCAAACAATATTGCCAGTCAGTGATCTACAGATTTAGTGAGAGATTCTGTCTCATAATATAAGGTGGAGAACAATTTAGAAATACACCTGCCATCAAACTCTGGCCTCCACTTGCGTGTATATGTGCATACACATGAACACACACGCGCGTGCGCATACACACACACACACACACACACACACACACACACAAAGGGATTCTAATTGAAATCCAGGCCAGTGCAATTATTAATTATGAAAACTAATCTATATATTTGTTGGACTACAATAATCAAATCATAGATCAGAAAGGCAGGAATAGGCACAGTATAACATCAAACACACATAACCATGGTGCCTATCCTAGCCAAACGGTTGTTACACTTCACTATGAACTCCGTTCCAATCTTGAATCCCAAGGATGGTGTGTCCCACCTGCTCATGGCTCCCACACAGAAGCATTGCCTCTTTCCCTAGAAAAGGCTCTGCTGTAGGCAACAAGGAACACGCTGGCAAACAGTTACTGTGTTCAGAATGTTCTGCAAACTGAGAGCTAGGAAGAGGAGCAGCTGGCCAGTCTCAGACCCCATCAAAGGATGAGGACACCCATTGTGGAACATGTAAACTGATCACCACGCCCCTCCATCATGCTAGGATGTCTTGGGTAGTTTCTCAGCACTCTCAAGTGAAACACTGACAATGGAGGTGATTCGGAGCAGACCTCTGGGGGCCCCTGTGAGGGTATCTGGTGACTTATTCTCAGGCACAGAGTGGAGTCAGTTGTTCCCTCTCTGTGCCAGTACAGTCATCTGGGTCTGTGCTGAGGGTGAAGAACGGATCCTCCAAACTGTCCAGTAACTGAGCCAATTTGAAGACCAGTTAATAAGCAGAGGCGTTGTTGTATCTTTCCCATTTCTGCGCTGAACATAATTTATAAACTAGGATCTGCTGCCCATTTTCTGGATTTCAATTCTCAATGAGAGTCAGCCAGAGCCCTGGCAGGTTGCAGGAGTTACCCGGGGATGGTACCTGTCTTAGCTTTTCCTGTTTCAGTGATAAAATGCCTGAATGTAAGCAACTTAAGGGAGCAGGGTTGATTTGACACACAAGTTCAGACTGCAGTCCACCATTGCAAAGAAGCCCCAGCAACACAAGAGGGCCAGTCACTTCACACCCACAGTCGAGAGCAGAGAATGATGAACTGATGCATGAATGCTCGTACCCGAGAATCGACACATGGGGGCTCAGGTCATGGGCTCCCTTTCAGGCAGTCCATGACTGAGGAGCCCCCAGACTCTGAATGGCTAGGTTGTATCTGTAATGAACACTATCACAAATTCCAGGCTTTAAAGCCATCCAGGTTCAATTCCTGCCTGTGTCCTGGAGGTACACAGAGCAGAATGGGGGGAATCCTTTCCTGTAGTCCTGGTAGCCACTGCCTGGAGCACTGAAGGAAAAAATTAGTTCTAGAGAGTCCTAGAACAGCAGTTTTATTTCACAACCCATGCAGATTTGCAGAACTGGTCCCACCTTGCCACACGGGACAAAATTGTGCCTTTTAATGGAGTGGAGAAGAAGTGAGACAAAAGTGTTCAGCAAACGGTTCTGGTGATGATTAGTCAGGGATTATAGAAGCAAAAAGAAAAGGAAGGGAAAAATACCAACTAAGCAAAACCAAACCTACTTACCTACCGAGAGTACAGGAAGATCCCATTAAGTAACAATGACCAGAAGATAAACTCTTCTATTATTATGGCTAGGGAGATCTGTGCTTATAACTGTTAGCCCATTGGGTTCTCGTAGCTAGAGCAGACTTATTCTCTTCTCTCAGCCTTGTGTAGCTCTTCTTCTCCTGGTAGGGACTTTGTGAGGTTTCCCCCATCCAGGTTGTCATATCAACTGTTGTTGTCATTGCTCAGGTACTGTTTAGGTGGCCATCCTGTTGAGATTTCATGGGTGTGGCTTCCCTGCCATGTAGAGAACGCACTGCCTTCAGCGGGATTCCTGAGCATCTGACTCGTACAGTCTTCCATCTCTTTCCTTCAAGATATTCCCTGAGCCTTCGGAATAGGTTTACGCAGATTTTGTTTTTAATGTGTTCTTACACAGTAAATAGTTTACTTGCTCTTGTTTTATATTTTAAGTGTCTCAAAGTACTGCAGGGAGCTTGGCAACTCTGCTTCATGGGGAGTGGGCAGTGTGTACTGCGTAGCTTGGAGCAATGCTCTCTTCATGGAGAGCAGTTGGTGTGCTTCCTGACCAGGATTTAGCTGAAGCTCTTTCATGTCAGATACCAGAACCACTGGTGCTTCTGGGGTTGTCCTTTGTCTGAGTAATGGGGCCACCCACTAAGAAGTGTATGAAAGTCTCTGGGTGTTCCCCAACAGTTAATGGCCACCCTTTTAGCCCTCCAGGCCCTCCTTCTTTGGGTTCTTGTCTGTAAGACTTGGGAGTTTAGCTTTGAGGTCGTTCCTGATTGCTCAAAAACTAAGCCTCAAGTCTTCAAATAATCTTTGGTTCGTGCTGACTTAGAGAATAGAAGCTTCTGGAGAGCAGAGGCTGTAGTCAACTTCTGATGACATCGTCATTAAGTATGTCATGATGGTGAAAGGCTCATGGTCATCTCAATGGATAGGAAATCGCCTACTAAGATCCACCAAATGGATTTACAAGGTGCAGCCACCAACCCTGTGTTCTCCTCCGATTCATTTGAGAGGTGTTCTTCCCTCCTGAGCCTGGGATACTCAACCCCCAACCCAGGGCTCTGGGAAGAGCTAAGGCTCAGGAGTCAGCAGACGAGCTGGGACTGTCCACTGACTCACTTTCTTCTGCTAGTTCTCTGAAGAACCTAAAATAAGGATTCAGATCCAAGGCCTAGGGCAGGGTGTACTTAGTGAGCCCCGGGTATGATGGGCTGTGTATAGACTCATTATACCAAGTCTCTTGAACCCACTAGCTTGTGTATATATTTTTAAATAATTGAACCTACTTCATTTCATCCTGGGATGTCAACAATGACAAACTGATTTAAAATATAGTTGTTATATTCAAATTCCTGCATAAAAAATGTGAGCTTTAAAAATGAATGGTGGCAGGTCACACTGGAAAGGGCTTCATGTCATGTTGAAAGCACCTCTGTTTGTGTGACATCAGTAACTATGAGTTAGGGGTGAATGAATGATCCCTTACATGGAAATACCTCATATATATATATATATATATATATATATATATATATATCCCAATTCTACTCATCTCCCTATGTACATTTACATATATATATATATATATATATATATATATATATACATACGGATGGATCATATATACATCCTAACACTAGCAGCACCCAGCATTGAATGCTTACATGTACATGTGTCTACATGTATATAGTTTCTAATTGTATCTTCAAAATAATAATGAGTGTTAGTATCCTTGTACTGCTGAAAAGAAACCCAAGTCTCATATTAGTTCAATAACATATTGGGTAGGATATATATCTCGAAATACCACATCTCTAGCGTGACCCTGCTGGGTGTTCACCTGAAACTCACTCTCCATCATTTGGGAGGCTTTTAGCACCACTTTTTACAGAACAGTTATTTGTAAATCCTTTCTTTTTCTTGGCATTTTAAAATAAAAATTCATCTTGAAGAAATATATCAGAAAGGTACCAAGAAGACTTGTAAAGGCAACGTAGCTCATCCGAGAGCTCTCTTAACATAGCCTGCCTGCCTGTGGATGCCCAATAAAGCCTTGATAGACTGAAAGGACGGACAGATGGTTAGAGCAAGCGACACTTCAGCTTGGTGGGAAGCAAGGAGTCCAGCGTCCATTGCTGAACCTTGCATGATACCTTTTTAGATGAGAGCATTGCGAGGCACCAGGCCTCTAAACAGACAAATGTTACACAGGCAACTCCCCACAACAGAGTCTGTCCCATTTGTATCTTATAGAAATATGACAAAGTAGAGTGGCAAGCAAGGTATGGAAGAAGGGGCAACTCCAGATTCTGTGTCTATTAAAATTCTAAAGGAAGCAACACTGTCTCAACAGAGAGCAGATGAAGGCTACCCTCACCCAGGGCAGATAGAATGTGGGGAAATCACGAAGGAACTTCAGAATCATGGACCATACTGTGGCCACAGTAAATTGTTATATGGTTGTAAATATATCAGAACTTGTAGAGGACTCCATTTTTAATTGCTGGGTTTTATTGTATAGAGGATACAATTTATTAAAGTGTATTTTTTTAAAAACATGTAATGATCGGGAATAGCATTTCAGGTCTTTTGTTTCTGACTCAGGCTAGGCAAGAAGTTACAAAAAAGAACAGTAGCCACAGACACCAAGTGCATGAGCTGGCAGGACTCAACTCGATGCATTCCATCGAAGATACAGCTCTCCGTCTCTCGAGGTCCTTGGACACCCAGAAAGTGGGTCATCTTTCAGAATATCTGCGTCACTGCGGAGACGGAGCTAGTAATTCAAATACCAGCTGGGTTCGCTCTGCACTGTAACAAAATACTTACCTGCTTGGCCATACTATAACCTTTCCATTCACTCACTGTGCAGGGAAGGATGGCTGTGTGGTGGTCCTGGTTCCTTTCCGTTGTTACCAGGACTTCATCTTCTTCTCGCAGGTGCTTATATAGCTACACAGTAAACTTACACTTAGGAAAAGCAGAGTTGAGTCACAGGTTTGTCCCAAATCTCAAGAATTTTGACGTTGAATCAAGGATGTTTACAATGAGTTGTAATTGGAGCGAACTGGAATGTTGAAGCAATCATTTTAACAATAAAATGATTTTGCCTAAAATAGTGATCAAAACAAGGGCTTTTTATGGATTGGAGTTGGGTACCCAGTAACAGAAAGCCCACTTAAATGCTCTTGGAGAATAGGGACACTTGCTGGTTCATGTGTCCTCAGTTCTAGGCCCAGCAGGATTCAGAGGTATCCTAGCCAGGGTCTAAGCAAGTCATCAAAGTGGTTTGCCCTTCTCTCCACCCTGACCGGCCATCTGCATTCTCAGCATGGTTCCCTGTGGATGTAGGTGTCTGCTGAAGTCTATTTGGACCCACTATTTTGTCTTTTTTTTTTTTTTTTTTTTTTTTGAGGTTGGAGAGATAGAGAAAAGTTTCCTTTGGGTATCTCTGAATTAAGGGAAGTAAAGGACACTTTTTCCGGTATGTTTTGATTATTGGTCCAAACTGAGATGCAGGCTCAGTTTCTCGTTGGCTCAGATTGGAACATATACCCATTTTCTAATTTGTTCAAATTAAGACTCGGGTTTCTTACTGGCCCGGGGCGGGATAACATGTCCATTTCTCATTGGTTCAATTGGGATACTTGCCCAGCCATAGGATAATATTACCTTGAGAAGATCATGCCTCCCCTGCAACTAGAAGCAGAGACAGCTCTACTGAGAACATGGTTTGATGGCCAAGCTTGTGTGTGTGTGTGTGTGTGTGTGTGTGTGTGTGTGTGTGTGTGTGAGAGAGAGAGAGAGAGAGAGAGAGAGAGCATCTACGTGCATAAAGAGGAAGGGGTCTGTTAGGAGATGGGCAGGTACACTGGTATTTCATTTAAATCTATATCAGTTTTAAACATTATTTTGTGTTACAAAATTAAAATGTTTTTGAATTTTTATTCTTGTGTATGTATGTGAATGTGTATGCATATTTTCTGGAGGCCAAAATTTAACCCTGGATGTCACTCCTCAGGAGTCATTCACTACGACTACCACCACTCCAATGCCTTTTTTGACACAAGGTCTTTCATTGACCTGGAGCTCAAGCATAGGCCCCCCAACACTAGAATCACAAGCACGCAGCACCATATCCACTTTTTAATGTGGGTTCTGGGGAATGGAGTTCAGATTCTCATGCTCGCAGTGAACTATCACCAAATGAACTATCTCCCTAGACCTAGCTGGGTTTTTTGTTTTGTTTTGTTTTGTTTTGTTTTGGTTTGGTTTGGTTTGGTTTGGTTTGGTTTGGTTTGGTTTGGTTTTTCGAGACAGGGTTCCTCTGTGTAGCCCTGGCTGTCTTGGAACTCACTTTGTAGACCAGGTTGGCCTGAACTCAAAAACCCGCCTGCCTCTGCCTCCCAAGTGCTGGGATTAAAGACGTGTGCCACCATGCCCGGCTCGACCTAGCTGTTTTTTAAGAGGATATTTATAGGAAAAGAAAAGAAAAGAAAAGAAAAGAAAAGAAAAGAAAGAGGAAGGAAGGAAGGAAGGAAGGAAGGAAGGAAGGAAGGAGGAGAGAGAGAGAGAGAAGGAAAGATAAAAAGAAAGAGAGAAAGTGAGAAAGAGAAAGAAAAGAAATTCACTCTAGTCCCACTAACTCATAAGAACTCTGAATGAAATGATAAATGTCTTCAATTAAAGAGATAAAAGTATTCTATAGACTACAGATTATGGCAATTAAAATGCAGAGCTTGAACTTCAGCCTCCAGACTCCTGTACTCACTGTCTAGGTATCCTGCTGGGGTTCTCAACTGTTTCTTCTCTAGTGACAGTTAAATTTGGTCTGTGCATATTCTTCCAGCATTAACCTTACAACTCCCAGGTCAGCAAACGACAGCTCATAAGCCTCACACCCAGCTTGCTGTTTCTCTATAAATAAAGGTTCACTAGAATCTATGTGTACCTTCTCCGTGCTGCTTCCACACCACAGTGGCAAAACCAGTAGTTTCCAGAGAGAACCGGAAGCTTGCAAACCCCAGAGCACCCACTCTGACCCTCTGCTAAGCAACAGTTGCTGATCCCTACTGTCTTTCACCATCTGATGTCATCATTCTCTGCTCCTGTGCTGACTGGATGCCTGTCCAGATGAAACAGACATCTACAGAGCTCAAGACATCCAGGGCAGAGATGTCCCATTGTTACCAGTTAGAGACAATTACAGATCGTGGATGGCTGATCCAGAAATGTGCAATCTGTGGTGTGGGAATTTCCTTTAACTCTGAGATGCTGGTGTTGGGCCTGGGCTAAACGATGTAGTAGACAGGAATGATAGCTGTGGGCAGCATACAAGAAAGCTGGAGAAGAAGAAAAAGGGCTCATGCGTACTGCCTTTGAAAAGCCTGTCTCGGTGTGCGGATGTGGAGACAGTGAAGTGAGAGTAGACGCACACACCATTGAGCATGGTGAAGCCCGACAGGTGGGAAGTCTGACCTGCAGGAAGTATTGACTTCTGCTATTGAACCCTTGTGGTCCTGAGCTTGGTTTTTGTTTATTTGTTCATTAATTCGTTTGTTTGTTTGTTTGTTTGTTTTTTCATTTATCAACTTGAATTCATAAAAAATACTTTGATGATAATTAAATGAAATACTCCATGTGCTTGGTCCAGAATCTAACACAGATAGACAGACAGACAGACAGACAGACAGATAGAGATGTGGATATCTCTTCCCACATATTGCTCATTTTAATGTGGATAATGTCCCTGGCTGTCAGGAATTGGACTGTGTATTTTGGGGGTTTCTTGGTCTCTTTGCCAAAGAATTAGACATAAAGACTCACATAGATTTGAAAAAGAAGCAAGGTAATTTTATTTGCAGCAAAGTGACAAAAAGATAGTACAGAGGAAAGAGCTATGACCATCAAAGTCGACAATAAGCCACATGAGTGAAGATACTCAGGGCTCTGATCAGTGCTTGGCACTCTTGCTGGAGTTCATAAAAAGGAGGGGTTGGTTAATAAGGGGTGTAGCTTGGGTGAGACTCTGTTTTGACTGATAGAATAGATTATATAATCATTTCTCTACTGCACATGTGCCTTCCCATAGTTCATCTGATTTCAATCATTTGCATGTCTGATTATGCACAGGCATAATTGATAAATAGAAGATTCTCCCTAAAAGGTTTCTAGAAGACATTGCACAATGCACCTCCAACTGGTTCAGGCCAAATCGACCCTTCTGTTCTTCCTACCTGAATAGATTGTAAATATATTCCAATAGAAACTGTCTAAATTTCACCAATAACATGGATGGAGAACCTTCTACCATTGTCCAGAAATGGGAATATGTGTCTCAAGATACGGGTAGGAGGCCAAGAGGTCCTGAAGTTAATATGGTCAAAATATATGTATGTGATATGGAGGAACTGGGCTGCCAAGTGCATTACTACAAGAGCCAAGCATACATAAACCAAACCCAGCTGGGAGTCTCGACATGCTAAACTTTCTGCTTGGCTTGTCTGTCTCAGACAATGTATAGAAACTCCTTGGGAAACATTGTCAGTGAACCATGGAAAAATCCATTGTTGTCATCTGTTTATGCTGTCTTCTATGTGATTCCCTGGCCTCACTCTGAAACAGTAAGGATGAGAATAGATAAAATACCCCAATCATGTAGACAAGAAAGTTTTTATCTGACTTACAATTCCAAGTTACAATCCACCGATCTGGGGAAGCCAGGAAAGGACCTCAAACATCGTATCCACAGTCAAGAGAAGATAGAGTATATGTGTCCTTCCCAGGAAAGGACCTCAAACATCATATCCACAGTCAAGAGAAGATAAGAGTATATGTGTCCTTGCTTGGCCTTGGTTTCCTTTCTGTCCTCTTTCATAGTCCAGGGTCCATCCCAGGAAATGATGCCACCTACATTCACAGTGAGTCTTCCACCTTGATTCACAATCAAAACAGGCTCACACAGGCCAACCTGATCTAGACATTTCCTTACTAAGGCTCTCTTTGCATCGGTGTCTAGGTTGCATCAAGTAGACAGTTGGTCTAAACAGCACAAATTTAGAAGGTTTTTACAGAGGAAAGGTGTTGTACTAGTGAGGGTGCTAACTGGAGAGATACACAGTGATGTCGAGGAAACGTGACTTGAAGCAGCTTAGCATCAGTCCTGGGTTTATCTTAGATGCTTACCTGAGTTAACTGCATCTTTGTGGATCTGACACATTGAAAATGCTAGAAGACAAACTCCTGCCCAGGTCTGAAGATGGAACTGGGAAGGTCCCAGAATTTCAGGAGGATCTTTTCAATGTTTTGCAGTTAATAAGTTTACACTGTGCATATGTGCCGTGCTATATAATGTGACTGAAATCTGTCTTTCTTGTCTAGATCACTGTTACAGATGAAGAAGTCAGTAACCCATCCTGTTTAGACCTTGTGAGAACCCCCCAAATGAGGAAATGCACGCTCATTCTTATGTTTGCTTGGTAAGTTGCCTCGGGCTGGATTTCAAAGCTGGCGTCAAGTGCATGGTTGTCATTTGCTTTTGTGCACAGGCTTCCCTGCTCCCTCTCTTACTCTGCTTCCCCGGTGTCCTGATGTCCCGCAGGTTCACGAGTGCCGTGGTGTACCAAGGACTTGTCATGCGCCTGGGACTTATCGGAGGAAACCTCTACATAGACTTCTTTATCTCAGGGCTCGTGGAGCTGCCTGGAGCTCTCTTGATCCTTCTGACCATTGAGCGCCTTGGACGACGCCTTCCCTTTGCAGCAAGCAATATAGTGGCAGGAGTGTCATGTCTGGTCACTGCATTTTTACCAGAAGGTAATCTTCCTTCATACTTAGTTGACAGTTCCCAAAGAACTTGACAAAAAATGTAAATGATTACATATGGTGAAGAGGGTAAGGGTCACTTGTCTCTGTGAACTGTGTGTGCTATTCCTTCCAAAGCTTGCCCCCAGGCATGCTGGGTAATGTCGTTCTATTTTCTTTCTCACGAATGTAAAGGTTGACAAGATCTTTCCATTGATGCCTCTCTTTGCTGAAACACTGGGTTTGCTTATTAATGGAAAGTTGATCATGCTAGCCCTAGGATGTAGTGATGTGATGTGGCTGGTACTGTTTAACATAGTTCCCAAGCATCACCATCCTGCAGCTGTGCCCCAGGTTAGGGACAGGAGGAAGGTGTGACGCTTGGCTTCATATTGTTCATAGCCTATTAAAAGACATGGGCATTTAAATAATGTCACAACAATAGTGTGGTAAATTAATAGAATTGACAAAGATGGGGGAAGGGAATGGAGAGGAGGGGGGAGGGAGAAGTTCTGTGGAGGCCCAAGGGGGAAGTCAGATCTCTTTACTAACAGCCATTTCTTCCTACCCGTTATTTTCCCCAAATCATGGGGAGTTTTATGAGTTTAGGAACTTCTGTGTTATTGCTAGAATCTTTATGAGGAAGCCAGAGGAGAGCAGGCCCAAGTCCTGCCCGTAAGCTTCTGGAAAGGGGGTCGTGAGCTGCTCATACCTGCTCATACCTGCTCATACCTGCTCATACCTGCTCATACCTGCTCATACCTGCTCATACCTGCAGCAGTTTGAGGCAGAGCCTAGCTTCCAGTTGGGAAAGTCTGGCTGGGATGGGAAAGACCGTTCCTTTCCAAGATGCTGCAGAAGTCGGTATTCTGGACCCTAAGTGCTGGTGGGTGGAGAGGAGGAGGAGGGGGAGGGGGGAGGAAGAGGAGGAAGAGGAAGAAAGGATGGCTAAAGACTCCAGATGCTCAGTGAGCAGCACAGACAACATCCGCCTGCAGAGCACAGCTGGAGCTACAAAGAGGAAGCCCCTTAGGCTCTCCCAGCATGGTGTGAACTAGCACACACAGGCGTCATCTCTGTGTGCTAGGTGTGCAGTGAAGGTTGTGTGGGAAGCCAGGTTCTCTACAGTCCCCGTGCCTACAAAGGAAACCCTCTGCCTTTGAGAAAAGCAAGGGTCGGGAAAGACACTGCTAATGTTGGAGACGGCAGAGCAGACACCATTAATTAGACGGTGGTTTACGAATTCCCACGATAGCACATAGAGATAGTAGACAGCAGATACCTGGATAAAACTGCAGACATGCCAGTCCTCAGAACAGGAAATGAAATCGGTGTGCAAATCCATCCCCCTGCGATGGCTGATGAAGTGCATCGGATTCTCGGGGGGCTGCAGTAATAAGTCTCCACCAGCTGGTTGCAGATACTTCCCCTCCTGTCTGGAGGCTGACATCTAAATGCTCAGTGTAGGGCAGCCCCTCCCACAGCCTCTGAGCTAGGAGCTCTTCCAGCCTCTCTCCGTTCCCCTCACCATTTCTTGGTGTCTCTCCAACCTCTGCCTCTATCTTCATGTGACCCTCTCCCTCTTGATCTCTATCCCCAAATATGATCGGATTCCAAGTATATGTGAATCTGAAGCAACACAGATAGCCCACTACGTAGTTAGCATAGCTTAAAAGCTGTGGAAGCCGGAGCTGGAGAGATGGCTCAGTAGCTAACAGCACCAGCTGCTCTCCCAGAATTCTCAGTTCCCAGCACCACAGCCGGTGGCTCCCAACCGCCTGTAACTCCAGCTCCAGGCTATCTGATGCCCACTTCTGATCTACATAGACAGAGGGGGGGGGGGAGGACAGGGACAGGGGGACAGGGATGGGGACGAGGACAGGGACAGAAATAAAAATAGCTCTTTAATAAAAGAGCTATGAAAGCTGAGTAAGAGGCACCCATCAGTGTGTATCTATTTAATATTGATTAATTAATTGCTGGCCACTAAAAACAGCGAAAGAAATAGAGAGGCACAATAGAAACATAATTGCTTCTCTCAGAGGTATGCAATTTCAATTAAAAGTTAGAAGCGTAAGAATGCTGTAGACTTCTGTACTTCAGAATTCTCCCTCCTTCCCTCCTTCCTACCTTCCCTTCCCTCCCTCCTACTCATTCTGTGTATGTATGTGCAGGTATACATGTTGGTATGGGTGTTCATATCCACATGCAGACCAGAGATTGGCATGAGTGCCTACCTGTTCCTTAGGACAGGATCTCTCACTTATCCTACAGTTTGCTACGAAGGCAAGGCTGTTTGGCCATGAGCCACAGGGCTCCCGGTCTCCACTTCCCCAGGGCTGGGGTTTCCACACCCACCATACTTGGCTCTTTTGTGTGGGTTCCAGGGGTTAAGCCCTGGTCTTCATGACTTCCTGCTCACGGGCCTATTATGATTGGATGAGCCAGAATAAGTTTCAAATCCCCAGTCTGAATTCGGTATATGGATAGAGGCCCCTCCCTTAAGCAAGCATGCTTTCTAATTTAAGGGGCTCTTGACGCGGGGCACAGACTGTGACATTAACATTAGGGAAGCCTTTCCTCTCAGCTGGACCTGATGTCACCATCTGTCCCTGGCTAAAATGCTGATGAGCCTTTGGAGAGGTCAACCCTGAAAATGGCTTCTCTAGAAACCTTTCTTCTTATGGTCTGAACTTGGAAAAAGAAAAGATCTTCCTGACTGCTGCTTCTTTTAAGATTCATGGCCTAGAAAGCAAACTTCTGAACTCTGGAGCCCGGAAAGCAGGCATTTTCTCTGTGCCTGTCCCTCTGCAGTTGTGTCCACTCTGTGTGGCTATAAACCTAACAGTAGGGCAAGCCTTCCAGACAAGGTTATTTTTTTACTTTTATTTCTAAGTGAAAAACTCAGCAAACCCTAATTTACATATCCTTATTAGGACTTCTCTCTAAACTTTATTTCAGAGCAGATGGTACATCCAAGGGAAAGGGAAAGTTACATATTTTTAAATTCTGCATCTTTCTTTAAAAGCTGAGCTTTAAGACTCTAGCTGCCTGAGAAAGTCCCCATCCATAAAAGAAGATCATTTCTCTGTGTTGTCTGACATGACTGTGGAAAACAGCTTTAACTGCAGTGGTCAATTCATCTATGTGAGCATGTGTGGGAGGGTAGAGAGAGGAGAGGAGAGGAGAGGAGAGGAGAGGAGAGGAGAGGGGGAGAGAGAGAAACAAAGAGGAGAGGGG
>NC_034610.1:4447682-4451257 GCF_900095145.1 Mus pahari
CACACACACACACACACACACACACACACACAAGCTCTGTCCCAGTCTCCTGTATGGGAAAGAGTTGAAAGTCTTTAAGGTCAACAGCCTATATGTAGGACAGACCATTTCTCCTACCAAGGTGTCAAACTGATAAAACTTCCTTTTTTTTACTGAATTAACTATTATTTTTTAGTTAACCACACACATTTTTAATGATGGTGGTCGTAGTGGTGTGTGTGTCTGTCTGTCTGTCTGTCTGTTTGTGTTGTGTGTGTGTGTATAGAAAAAGTATGTATGTGTTTTCATTTGGTTTCTTATTTTAATTTTCTTTCCTACTGAACAATTTAAGCCTCCCTTATAAATCTAAAAAGACACTTAACTTATTGGTGGGATTCACAAAAGCAGCCTTGCTATGGTCAAAACAAACTCTGCCTGATAGCCTACCCACAGTGGTTGCCATGGAAGCAGACGGCCTCCTCTGTGGCCCATTAGCTGTGACCCAGGGCATCTGGCTGAGCCCCCACTTTCCATCTCCAGCAGTACCTACCTGCTCACTGACAGACAAGGGTGGAATGCATTTCCTAGTCCCCTCCTGGCTCGCACGAAAAATCAAAGCCTAAATAAAACACATGTTTACAGCTGCTGCGTGCCAGAGCAGGTGGCAGCCCAGTGCATGAGCTCAGCTCTGACCTACCTCATTCCTTATTTAATTACTGCTGGGACAGCTGTAGGTGTCCTATTCTTGAATACATCAAGAGCGTTGGAAAGTCCAGCTTGCCACTAAATCTTAGTTAACTGGAAATTCCCAGCAACGCTCTGGCCCTTGAAACCTCTGTCTCTGCTTGTCTTTCTGACAGTTGCTTGGAGTTAGGTTTTCCTTTTTAATTTGTCAGATATTCTCTGGAGTGAACACACATTGCTGAGCTTATTTCTATTTTTTCATCATCCTCATTCGAGGCTACTTTTCTACCAAAAGAATTATGCCTTGTGTGGTGGTATGTTCCTAGAATCCAGTACTCAGAAGGATGCCACAGGGTTGAGAGTTCAAGACCAGCTTGGACTTAATGTTGCCTTAGAATTCAAGGGCTTCTATATAACTCAGTGGTGAGCACTTATTTGCCATGTGTAAGGTCCTGGGTTCACACCTCAGCCCAACAAAATAATATAATGCCTAATTATACCTTCAAGAAGGTGCAATGTTTGCCTAGGAGACAAGAGGATGATCTAGTGCTGTGTGAACTTCTGTGTCCAGAGATGCTGGTACTCCTAGCTGTGCATTGACAGTCTATTCAGTCCCTTGACTACCGCAACCCCGCACTCTGACTGGCAGAGACAGGAAAAAAATGACACAAATGCCAAGGAAGGTTTCTCCAACAACTTTCATCTTTACCTCGGGCTCATCCTGTTTTTGTTTTTCATCAGTCCTCTGCCTCTTATCCCTCCCCCCTCTCCTGGATCCAATCAGCGTTCAGCACACTCTGAACACGACCCATGCATGCAGGCAGCGTGCACAGTGATAGGCCAGTGACTCATCAGGCGGACAGCACAGAATCTTACAAGTGTGCAGGCTCAGGTTCTTGGTAAACAGGGATCATGGGGCTTGGTCACACCTGCTTCCCACATATCCCCCTGTTTGTTTAATTAACTTGGCTCTGGGATTGCATCTGTCTTAAGTTGCCCTCAACCATGTTATATCCTTACCCGTCATTGGGGTGGTGAACTCATTTTCACCAACCTGTCTTAGGTTAGTATGCACATGTGAGAGTCTTACCCATCATGGATTAACAATCCAGCATACTGAGTCAAACATGGGGTGAACTACCTGACTCTATAGCCGCCATAGCTTGAGTCAGCAGTCATTGGTCAGCCTGAACCCGCCTGCACATACATATCATCCACCACAGCATCTCTAATCACTGCTGTAACAATGGCGGCTGTAATTCCAAAATCTCTCCTATTCCTTAGAAGTACTGACAACTGATCCTCCTGCACCTCCAGAGGCCAGGGTATGGCTGTGGGTATTCTGGTCACCATCACCAGGGGGTCTCTAGTAGCATTCCAGCATTGAGACAAAAAGCATGTGATATTGGAGCATTCTAATTCAAAAGAACTAGTCCTATTACTAACTAAAAAGAAAAAGGGAGGTACCATACATACAGAAGTAAGTTTACAATTATTTTCCACAGAAAAGCACAGCCTCCCTTCAAGGATACATTAAACAAGGCATTGCACAGAATCTGGGATAAACACCAGCATCAACACTCAGGGGAACCGGTAGGGGAAGGGCCTTCACTATCCCCATAACTCTCTCTCCTGAGCCATCACCATACTTATCGGTAGGTTTCTCTCTCCATGGTCGTGTCAAGCGTTCTGGCACCCAAAGGGGATTTTCTTGATCCTGTGGAGAGATGCACACTGCTCCCCGTGTCCATACCAAAACCTGATCAGGGCCTTTCCATTGTCCAGTAAGGACGTCCTTCCATAGGACAGACACAGATTTAGCAACATGTGGAGAGCAATGACGATCCGCAGCACAACAGCCATCAAAATCCAAATTTTAAAAATTAAGAATAAAAAGAATAAGATTTCATTTATCTTGGGGGGACTTAAATTATACTCCCATTCCCCCCCTTTTTTTTAATTAAAGCATATTTTAAAGTTGCATTTGCTCTTTNCACAATGCCTTGGCCCTGGGGATTGTAGGGCAGGCCATGAACCAAATGTATTCCCAAAGCTTGACAAAAGTGTAAAAANTTTTGNNATGTATAGGCAGGTCCATTATCTGTTTTAATCTGTCTCAGCATACCCCACACGGCAAAGGCATGAAGGCAATGAGCAATAACGTGTTGTGCCTTTTCCCCTGCATGAGCTGTGGCAAAAATGACACCTGAGCAGGTATCCACTGATACATGGACATACTTTAAAGATCCAAATTCAGAAATATGGGTAACGTCCGTCTGCCAGATTGCTAATGGTTTAAGTCCTCTGGGATTTACCCCTATGCACTTTTGAGGCAACAGGGAAANACAATGGGCACATTTCAATACCATTTCGCAAGCTTGTTCTCGTGTGATGTTAAATTTTCTTCTCAGGGTTTCTGCATTAACGTGAAAATTTGTGTGGAACTCCTGGGCAAGCTGAAAAGGGGAGGTGGACAAAAAGGCAAACACTGTACACATGTGCATATCTGCATTAGCATTGCCTTCTGTCAATGACCCAGGGAGTCCAGTATGGGCTCTAATATGAATAATACAAGAAGGATTTTTTTCTACCCCATATACGTTTTTGTAAGGATGACAAAAGGTCAAAAACAGTGGATATTGCCTTAATTAACCCTACATTTTCCAGTTGTTGAGCTGCTTGGACCACATACTGGCTATCCGAAATCAAATTAAACGCCTCTTCAATTTCTAGGAACACTTGTAGGACAGCATGTAATTCTATCGCTTGTGCAGATTGAGAAGGGAACAGATGAACTTGTGAGACAACTCCTTCCACATAAACCACTCCTACCCCTCCTTTCCATCCATCTGTAAACACATTTGCCGCATCAGCAATGGGTTCAATTCTAGTTATTTTTGGAAAAATCATTG
>NC_034610.1:4455257-4504535 GCF_900095145.1 Mus pahari
ACACACTCTTATCCAGACATCCATTGTCTTATTTTTTGTAGGGTCGTATGGCATCCCTGCAAGCCTTGTTTGCTTGTTCATAGGCTAATTGTTTGACGTGTGGCATGGCTGCATCCAAATCTGGGAAGATTCTATCTGCAGTCTCAACCATCCTGGCTAAAAAATCAGAGAAAGATTCTTTCTTCCCTTGTATAACTTTAGACAAGGTGGATCCCAGATCTCCTGTCCCTGAAAGCATTCTCCACGCCTTGAGGGCACAATTATTAATTTGTTCATATACTTGTAGAGGATATCCTGTCTGGTTGTTCACAAAATTTCCTTGCCCCATGAGCATGTCTACACTCCAAGCAGGCTGGCCATTGGTGGCATTCACGGCAGCCTGTTCAAGAGTGTATTCAAGGTATGCAGCCTTCCAACTTAAATAGCCTCTCCAGATAAGACCGCCTTACATAAATTCTGCCAATCAAAAGGAGTCATACAGAATCTCTGCAATCCTTCCACTTGAGTTACAGTGAAGGGAACTTGAGAGCCGTAAGTAGTTACTGATTCTTTAAGTTTTTGAATCGCTTTCCACTCTAATGGCTCATGATATCGCTGCCCTTGCTGGTCTTGAAATACTGGGAAGGTTCCAACCTCGTGAAGCAGATTTTGTCACACTGAAGCATGTCGACTGTGTTTCCCCTCACTCCCCTCGTCCACTGTATAAGTAGGAGGTGAGGGTAAGGGAGGCGCCGAGGGCTCAGGCAGTCTTCCTTGCTTAAAGTTCAACTTAGATATTATGCTAGCTACTTCATCTCCACTATCTGAAGATTCCTCTGTACTCTCATCAGTACTCTCCTGTCTTTTAGCCTCCTTTCTTTTCTGCTGATCACTATGTTGAGACATAACCTCCTTTACTTCCTCTAATGCTTCTACCCCTTTTTCTATCTCAGCAGCATACTTTCCACTCTTGTCTGTCAGGCAAAATTTGACTAAATTCCAAATGGCTAGCATGCCTGACAGTAATAGGGTAGTCGAACCCGCTGCCTGCAAGTCTCGACTTAGTCGTTCCTAATATTGGGGGTTCACATAGCCCTCTTCTAGAAACCAGGGTGCCTCTTTAATTATTGTTTCCAAGAATTTGTCTAGAGTTTCATTTTTTAATTTAACTCCACTTCGTTTGAGAAGCTGCGCTAATGCGGTTTTTACTTTCACTTTTGAAGCAGCGGATCCCATGGCTTCATATCTGAGGTTTTCTGTCCCTTTTGGAGGCTAGACTTTCCTAACTCCGTCCCTACACCGGGAGCCTAACTTCATCCCTCTACCGGGGAGCCTCTTCCTAGCGCTAGATTAATTCTTACCACGGAACTCCCCTGTAGCTCCTTTTTCTCATTCCAGTTCTTGCACAAGTTCTGAAGTTTCTGCCTTTTCTTTTTCTAACTTCTCCCTCTTCGTTCTCCTTAGCCAACCGAACAGCTTCTAATTCAGCTTGTCTTTGCTTTTCTTTGGCTTCCTGTTCCTTCCACCTGGCTTCTGCTTTTTCTTTCTTTTCTGCTTCTTTCTTAGCCTTTTCTTCTTTTCTTCCCCGTACGGGTCACCAGATGCCACATTCTGCAGAGACGGGAAAAAAATGACATGAACTCCAAGGAAGGTTTCTCCAACAACTTTCATCTTTATCTCGGGCTCATCCTGTTTTTGTTTTTCATCAGTCCTCTGCCTCTTATCCCTTCCCCCTCTCCTGGATCCAATCAGCATTCAGCACACTCTGAACACGAGCCATGCATGCAGGCAGGGCGCACAGTGATAGGCCAGTGACTCATCAGGCGGACAGCACAGGATCTTACAAGTGCGCAGGCTCAGGTTCTTAGTAAACAGGGATCACAGGACTTGGCCACACCTGCTTCCTACACTTGACCTCCTACAAGTGCTCTAGGTTAGGATAGCATACATTGTGTAACTCTTTTGTTATTTTGTTTTGTTTTGTTTTGGTTTGGTTTGGTTTGGTTTGGTTTTGAGACAGAGTTTCTCTTTGTAGCCCTGGTTGTCCTGGACCAAGTTCTGCCCAACTCACAAAGAACTACCTGCCTCTGCTTCGCAAGTGTTGGGCTTAAAGGTGTTAGTTGCCATGCCTGGCTCATTGCATATGAATTCTTAAGATGTTCAGAGGCCTGGATTTATCTATTTATCTGCTCTTAAAACAAAAGAAA
Organism: Mus pahari; assembly: GCF_900095145.1. Lineage (NCBI taxonomy): Eukaryota > Metazoa > Chordata > Mammalia > Rodentia > Muridae > Mus > Mus pahari. Next base: position 4,457,444 of record NC_034610.1, read on the forward strand.
GGAGATGTTTCCTGGAGAGAATTTGCTATGCCCCATTATTACTGTAGAGGTCCAGGGCTTTCTTGATCCAATGAGAAAGCAATCTTTTTTTTTTTAATGAGCTAGTGTGTGTATCTGAATCTGGCTCTCTCCTCATAACTTCCTGGAGGACATGGTAGCTGGAGATAAAGGCAATAAGTGACACTGGCTGTGGGGAGAACACAGAGCTGAGGCCTCTTTCCAAGCCCCTCCCCCTTCTCAAAGCTTGCTTCTTGTGGGAAACCAGCTTAGTTGAGGAGAAGGCTTTCTGGGCCCTTGCAGAGTGAAAATGGATGTCTGACTGTGGCCATGGTTTTCAAGGGGACAATGGGAGACATCCTTCTGATCAAGGCCAGTGGGCTTGGGCTCTCTAGGGAAGCACTTCCTGGGACATTATTTTGGCATGGTGACTACTCAGCAAAGGTTGTTAGTTGTAAATTTAGAGCCTTTCCCCACTCAGAAAAGCACCCGCCATACACTAACTGCTCCCTTTTGAGCTGACATTAGTGAAATCTGACCTAAAATATAAAAGCTTTTTGCCATTTGTGCTTAAATCACCCAGGAGTTAAGTTGGAGGAACCCAGTGAATATTTTTGATTGTTTCGTAAAACATTGATGAAATCAGACCCCCTAACTCTTCCCTTCCAAACATTCTATTCACAGGGATACCGTGGCTGAGGACCACAGTCGCTACCCTGGGAAGACTAGGGATAACCATGGCCTTCGAAATTGTTTATTTGGTAAATTCAGAGTTGTATCCAACAACATTACGGTAATTCTGACTTATACATTGCCATTTCTTCTAAGTAACTGTAGCCAAGTGTTTCCAAGCTTAGGTCTGCACTCTCCAGCAGCATCCTGTATCAAGGCTAAGCTTGCTCTCTCTCTCTCTCTCTCTCTCTCTCTCTCTCCCTCCCTCCCTCCCTCCCTCTCTCCCTCTCTCTCCATAGTGGCATATCTTGCTTTGTTAGCAGCTGGTTATGTACAGAGTGTTTTTGGGTTTCTGCATGTTGGCTTTCTTGTCTGATTCAATATTCCTAGACGTGTACCTTGTAGGGTACCTGTTGTGTATAGCTTTTGCTACCCTGCCTTAAGCTCTGGGTGGACAATGCTACCAGCCCCTCCCATGTTCCCTCCAATCTGCAGATGAAACACATACACACACACACACACACACACACACAAACTTATTTTCAACCTGCGGTATTGGCTCAATTGCTGGGCACTTCTAATCTCCTGCGGCTACGGTACCCTTCCTGATACTCTTAGCTCAGGACCCTAAATCTGCCCTCGGCTTCAGTTGCTCGGTTACCTTGAGTCCCATCTCAGCACCTGACATCTGCCCTCAGCTCATTTATGTTTCTAACCTCTTGCCTGGAGAAGTGGCCTATGACCACTCCTCACGAGATCTCACATGGCTGGTCACCTTTCCCCCTCCGAAGCATGGTGAAATCTTCCTTCCTCCCCTGCATCTCTTAGCCTGTCTCTGGGGACCCAAAAGTCCCGCCTCTAGTCTGTGAGTATCATGGACTGGCAGGGCTATCCAACTGCTGATGGAGAAGCATCTTTTCACCAACACTGGGAGCTCCCTCCTGAATCGCACCATGAAACAGTGCAGAATGGATATGACTTGCTTACACTGTGAGGGAGTAGTAACTGTTGGAGCTGAAATTGATAGAAATGGAAAGCATTAACACAACTTCTGTATTTTAGGATGTCTGAGTGTTTTTATTATTCTGAATTTGTTTTTAAAATCTTTCATCTGAAACTGTGTTTTAATCTGCAGGAACTTTGGGGTTTCTCTCTGCTCAGGCTTGTGTGACTTTGGGGGGATCATAGCCCCATTTCTGCTCTTTCGACTGGCAGCTATATGGCTAGAACTGCCTCTGATCATCTTTGGTAAGAATTCATTTGTATGGGAGGGGGCGTCCCCCCAGGTGTGCGTGCGTATGTGGGTGCATGGCTATATGTGTGTACATGGTTGCAGGGGCCAGAGATCAACCTCAGGCTTGTCTCTCAGGAGCTATCCTCCTTGTTTATCAAGACTAGGTCTCTCCTTGGAATGTGGGGCTCGCTGATTAGCCTAGGCAGCTGGCCAGTGAGTCCCAGAGATCTACCCGTCTCTATTCACAACACTGGATTTGTAAGTTCATGCTCAGCTTTCTTACTTGGATTCTGCAGCTAGACCTCAGGTCCCCATGCTCATGTGGCAGATGCATTGCTGCCTCATTTTATGGGCTAGCCTCAGGTCATTTCACTCCTTCATGCATAGCCTGTAATTGTCACCAGGTTTGATACCCACCATATCTGTTTCATCTTCTTTTGACTGTTTCAGTTTTAAAGAGCCAGTCAGATCATCCAACATGCTAAATGGCCTTAAAGTCACTTTTGCATCAACAGGTGGGATAAACAGTGTTCATGTTAACTCCCCTTGTTAAGTTCTGGGTTAAAATCAAACACTGAAATTCTTCTAAGATATTGGAAAATGAAAGCATCAATTTTCAGGGACCAAATTTTAAAATTCCGTTATCATGTATTTAAAGGTGAGCCTAAAAACCAATTATATGCTTTAACATATTCAATAAATAAATTTGCTTTTGATACTTCAAACGGTGTGTTCAAAAAAAAAAATAGATGACACAAGATTACGTCTACCCATACCCTGATCATTCTCCATCCCTCGTGTATCCTGTGTGGGAATGATGTAGATCGGAGGCTCACTGCCCATCTTGTTCTGGTACATTATGCAATGAAGTTAGGTTAGGTGGCTTGAAATGTGTGCACAGGACCTTTGACGCCATGGGAATGAGCACAGCAGTGTTAGCTCGGTGTTTTCAGGATCCAGTTGTTAGCGTTTACCTGCACATCTGTTAGTCTGTGATGAGGGAGAAGAAATAGTAGCCAATGCTCTTTCCAGTCTGTGTCACCCAGTGATGTCATCAACATCTTAGTTTATCTGCATCCACATCATGGTGGTAACACAACCATGATAGCGCCACATTTCTCAGCATGTGTCCTTACCACCATGGTATATACTGACCCTCAGTATATACCAAGAGCACAGAGACGGTGAGCTGTGCAGAACTGAGGAAGACGGAGAATGGTTGAAAGGCAGGCAATCTGGTCATGGTGAACCATGGAATGAGTTTGCTGGAGGCAGGTGAGGGCACAGAATGAGCGTCGAGGTGGGAAGGGTGTGTATGTGGGTAGTCATGCCTCTCCCTCATCCCGCAGGGATCCTGGCGTCTGTCTGTGGTGGCCTTGTGATGCTTTTGCCTGAAACGAAGGGCATCGCCTTGCCGGAGACAGTGGAAGACGTAGAAAAGCTTGGCAGGTACTGTATGAGATTCAACAGTCCCTAAATGGAAGCATCTTGTTAAGCCAGGGGGCACTGATTATCCACAGGGGAAACGACATTAAATCTTCAGCTAGTACCTTAAAACAGTCAAAAGACTAAACGGGTTAACGTGAGAAGAATGTGGAGCTATAAAAAGAATGGGGGCTATTTTTAAAATGTGACAGAGGAGCGTTCCCTAGTAAGGTGTTAAAACTCAGAAATGTTTTAAACCAGGGGCTGGGGATGAGACATGGCAAAGTTCAGATGTGCCCCAGAAAGATGGCAGCGCATCAGGGTACGAACTACCTTCCAAAATGGAAAGAAGTGGCTCCTGTCCCCATGGAATGACACAGATGCTCCTCAAGCTTCACGACCAAGGGAAACAAAAGCACAGTAAACCTGTCTCTGTAGCTACACAGGGACATATGTGACAGACGGATGGGAGCAGGCTGGGTTAGCGACAGATAGGAATGAAGCAAGATGGGCAATGGTACATCGAAATTTGATGAAGAGATAAGACAATGGGTAAGTGATTACTAGATAAATACACAGGTTAGAAATAAAGGTAAGAAAGACACAACGGACACATCTGTGATAAGTAAGGAGTTGGTAGGTAGGTAGGTAGATAGACAGACAGACAGATAGGCAGACAGCAGGAGAGAAAGAGAGAGATCAAGTTCTGGAGGGAATAACTATATTGTTTTCTGGTTATATATGGATTAATTTCTAACCAATACATAAATTTGAAGAGTTATATTTACAAAAAAAATTCATGCATGCTTTTTTTTTGGTTTTTCGAGACAGGGTTTCTCTGTGTAGCCCTGGCTGTCCTGGAACTCACTCTGTAGACCAGGCTGGCCTCGAACTCAGAAATCCGCCTGCCTCTGCCTCCCGAGTGCTGGGATCAAAGGCGTGCGCCACCACGCCCGGCTTCATGCATGCTTTTTAAAAAAAAAAAAAAAACATTTTTTCTGAAATCTCTCTCAATAGAAAGATAGAAACAAGAATGTGGGACGATTTTTAGAAATGATCAAATTGGGGGCTGGAGAGATGGCTTAGTGGTTAAGAGCACTGAAGGCTCTTCCAGAGGTCCCGAGTTCAACTCCCAGCAACCACATGGTGGTTCACAACCNTCTGTAATGGGACCCGATGCCCTCTTCTGGTGTGTCTGAAGACAACAACATTATACTCATATAAATAAATAAATAAATAAATAAATCTTTAAAAAAGTGATCAAATTACTTTTTAAAAAAGAAAGTAATCAGTAATCCCCTCCCCACCCCCACCCTCGTGGAGAAGGATATGGGAGAGAAGGGTGTGGCTAGGAAGGGCGTGGATGGGAAGGCGTCTCTTTCTGTTACGTAATTCCATAGTGTTTGATCAGTCTCCATTAGATGACATGGTTTGATGTTACTTGCATAATTAAAAATAATATAATGCTATATTTAAGTAAAATATATTAAAGGCAAATAACTAATCTTAGTGAAGCAGAATCTAAAATTTTAAAAGTTATCAAATGTGATTTTTTTTTTTTTTTTTTAGGATTTGTTTATTGTACTTATGGGTGCACAGTAATTGTCCTCCACCAGAAGAGGGCACCAAATCCTCTGCAAGAGCAATCAGTGCTCTTAACCACTGAACCATCTCTCCAGCCCAAAATGTGTTTTTAAAAGACTGAATTGTGGTCATCTCAAAGGGTTTTTTTTTTTTTTTTCTTTGCTCATAGGCGGGGAAGAACATAAACGTTGATGTTTTAAAATATCTATGTGCTTCATGGTTTTAACATATGCTCTTTCATTTAATACTCAAAACAATTTTGTGAGGTAGAAATGTTTTTATCCTCACTGGGAAATCAGAAAGGCTTTACAGCATGTAAGTGCTGGGCGTATGTGTGCCTCGCTTAGGCCGGGGTTCTGGGTCAACAGTAAGAAAGAACTCTGTGCTCTGCATTTTTCCCTGTGAGGCATCCTGCACTCTGTGCTCTGCATTCTTCCCTGTGAGACATCCTGCACTCTGTGCTCTGCATTCTTCCCTGTGAGACATCCTGCTTATGTCTGCCTAGTGGTTCTTAACCTTCCTAATGCTGCAGCCCTCTAAATACAGCACATCTTCATGATGTGGTGACCCCAACCAAAAAAGTATGTCGTTGCTACTTCATAACTGTAATTTGGCTACCATTTTGAATCGAAACTTAAATACCAGATATGCAGATGCTCTTAGGTGATCCCTGTCTGTGAAAGGGTCTGTCAAGCCCCCCACCCCACTCGCAAAGGGGTCATGCATGATGCATAAGATGAGAACCACAAAGACCTTAAGTCATTGCATGATCTTTCATGAGACCTTTCCCTGATTGCCTTTGTCTCATCAGTTCACAGTTGCATCAGTGTGGCAGAAAAAAGAAAACCCAGGTTTCTACTTCTGATGTCTGAGGCCCCTGTGTCGCCTGGAGGACCAGAGAAGCAAGAGCCTGGCATATGTCTGTGCAGTGTGCTTCACCTCCTCTAGGTAGCGCCCTTCCAAGGAACCGTAAAGATTCCAGAGTATTTTATAAGGTGTAAGATGAAGATTTATCATGCTACCCACGCTTTGGGGAACACATAATCTTTGACCTGTTTAACGAAGACCCCCATAGGTACACGGATTCTGCCGAGGTTCTCATTCATTGGGAGCAAGTCTCTGACCCATTGGGTAAGGAGAGATGAGAAGGCCCCAACCAGTTCTCCAGTTCTCAGGACCAGACAGTCCCATCCAGGAAGCAGGATGAACAAACTAAGGCGTGGCACGCGTCCAGAAGTGTGCTCAGTTGATCTGATCAAGACACCGCAGTGAAGAGTGTCCCGACGAGTCTGAGAACTGCTACTTCTTCCCTTGAGCTCCGAATACAAGCCTTCACGGAGCCGACATGGCTGGCGCTGCTCCCCTCCAGTCTCCTGCAGGTGCTGAGGTTCCAGACCCCAGGTTAGGCACAGCTCCCTAAATGCAACACATCCGAGGACCTGGCTGTGCTATTATAAAGTCATGCTGTAGTCCCCAGGCCCCAGATATTTCACCACCTCCTTCAGAGAACCACTGTAATCACAGATTCTTTACTGAGGAAGAAAACAAAGCATGGGTTTGGATTTCCCAGGTCTCAGAATTTGAAAAGTAAAGTATGTCATATTTGTGAATTCCGTTCCAGGGGTGCCTGTGGCTGACAGTCCAAAGCACAGACTTTTTCATTCCAGCTCCGCAATTTTGACTTGTCTTGGGAGAAAAAACAACAACAAAAAAATACATTTGTTGCCACTTAATGATAAAAGTCAATTGTATTCATACTTAGAAGAATTAGCAGCCGATTTGACTTATAAGTGATGGGGGAGATCCTAATGAGGAGCTGGACTCTTTTTTTTTTTTTTTTAATCAAGCCTTCTCAAGCAGAGAATCAAATGTAAACACAGTATTCTACCTGGCGTGCAGTTCTTGATTTAATTTCAGACTCGATATGGATGTTAGGGTGGCTGTCTTAAACTTCAAACTCGGCGTGGACAGGCCAAGCCTAGCATCAAAGGGAAACCTTGCCAATGTGGGGGAAAAAAACTATTACACGTGTAGAGGGCATACTGTGTTTGCAACACTGGAGAAGACATGTGTGAGTGTTAAACAAATAGTGTAATCCTGAAGCATGGGAGAACCGAATGTGACTGCTCAGTTCCCCAACAGCCTTTGGGGTATTCATTGCCACACCCCCTGTGTACACCGGCGTTTGTGGCCCGGCTGCCTGTGTGTTTCATGGCTGTAGCACAGCTCTTGTCCATTCTGCTGCCTTTGGATTGCATTTCAAGTTGGTAGTTCTGTTTCATAACAATAAATGATTTTTAAACTGTTTTTAAAAATATCTATCCTTTCTCCTCCCTCTGAACATGTGCCACTGTCAAACACTATCCCACATAACAGTGCGTGTAGCTTACTGTCTCCAAACTGGGAAATAACATCACTTGGTGATGGTGGCTCATTGTTCCTTTATGGGCTCCCGGCCCTCCCTGTTCGTGCACTCGGATGTGACCTCCAATAACGCTCAGACTCTCGGCTGCTCTTATATTAGGTTTCCCTCACCTGGCCTATGCCACGACTCAGCTGCACATCCTGGGATCTGGGCTGAGGCCCAGTTGTCAGTACCAGAATAGAACTCAGTCCCCTGACTCCCCGTACATGTGGCAGCTTCCAATATTCTCAGTGTCAGAAAGGGAGACGTTGAAGATGTGTGCCAGGCTGTCGTTAGCTGATGAGGTCAATGTATGAGGCACTCGCTGAGACTTTCAGTTCTCCGCTTGGTGACCCTACTGTCTGTTCAGTCATTCGTGAAGCTGGCCCTTGGGAAAACAAACTGAATCACTTTCAGTCAGTTGCTTTTAAATTGTCAGGGTGAACAGTGAATATGAAAATATGGAAGACTTCCCTTCCCCAAAAAACCAACTCAGATCAAAGTAAGTATCGAGTTTATTTTCAACAAAGGTCATAGCAGTGATGGCTTATTGTCACAAAATCCAGAAGTCCACAGACAGGAAAATTTTACCCACAATAATACAAAAAAGGGGGGGGGGCTGAGGGGTGACAGGAAGCTGTGGTTCAGTGTAGTGTCCCAGTTTGATTACTGTCAGTTTTTCCAAACACCCTAAACCCTCTCCTCATATTCTGTAAGCTTTAGTAAGTGGAGGTTTGGCTCTATCTTCCACCTAGTTAGTTATTCCTCATCTCCCTTTCGATCCAATTAACAAACTGTGAGACACGCACGTAGACACCAGGCTTATTGGGGCGAGCACAGCCAAGACCCCAAGAAGTGACTCCTTGTAAAATGTACTTGTCCTTCTCGAAGCAAACCAGAGGTCCTCCACTGTCGCCCTAGATGATGGAGGGAAGAGTCCACATGAGAAGTGAGCTACACCGGTATATGATGGGATGTTATCTTCGTGTTCACTCTCTGTGGGATTCCTCCTCTCAGACTGAAAAGTCCAAGGGGCAGAGATGGGTCAACCCGAGACCATCTTGGTCTCTTCTCTTACCTGGCAGCTGTCGACGCCACCAGCCAGATGTCCGGCACAGAGCTCTGTGGGTTGGACTCTGTTGTTCAGATACTCAATGCGGTTGCACACCTTGTTCTCAATCACAGGCAGCTGGGCCTCCTTGAGACGGCCGGCACCGAAAGTCCCTATGATGATCAGTAGAGATGCAGTTAAACAGGGTGCCCAGGAAACTTCCAGAATGACAGAGCAGCAGGTATAGATAGGTTTGTGTAGTTGCGTGGCACAAGGAGACACTGTTGATACCTTTGAGCCCTTAAAGTTGTGAGTGTTACACACCACGTCAAACAGGGTTCCCAAGACCTGCTTCGGCATTCCGGCTCCTCCATGGCATTTGCAGCTTTGCTATTTATTATTTCCACATATTATTTCCAGTTTAAAACAAAAGACAAATATATTTAAAGAGAGGGGGCTTTAAAAGCTCAGTTGCTACTATTGTAATGTGTTCTTTTTTGGGCTTTCTATACTTTATTTACCACCTATATAATACTGCTCCATTTCAAATCCCTCCCCCACATGCTCATTATAGCATAAAGGAACATGGGGGTGGGGCAGACAGAGAACAATCTCAGGTGTCATTCATTCTTCAGGCACTGCCCACCTTCCTTTTGAGACAAGGACTCTCTCTGACTTAGAACTTACTGCATAGGCTAGGCTGACTGTCCATCAAGCCCTAGGGACTGCCCCTGTCTCCACCTCCCCAGCACTGGGATTACAATGGGGGCTACCATGTTCAGATCATTTTACTGTACATGGGTTCTGGGGATCCAATGCTGTCTTCCACATGGACACAGCTGAGACTCCCATGGAAAAGCCTATTTTCCAATTTGGCAAGCCCTACTTGCAAGGTAAGCAATTTACCATAAGAACAATGTGTGTGTGTGTGTGTGTGTGTGTGTGTGTGTGTGTGTGTGTGTGTGTGTAGGCCAGAGGTCAATCTTGGGCATCATTCCTTGAGATAGTGTGTGAGCCCTAAGGATCCACATACTTCCACCTCCATGGAACTGTTATTACAAATATACTCCACCAGGTCCACTGGGGATCCAAACCAAGTCTTCATGCTTATAAGGCAAAAACTTTACCAACTGGGCCTTGGGACATTTTAATAATGCTACAATCTCCCTGATGGCTTAGTGGAGAATGACTGTCTAGTATCGTGGGGTTTTCTCTTGCCATTAGGGAAGTGGTTTGGAAAGACAACGATGGTCCCTCCACACTGTAAACGGACAGCAGGCATTTCAGACAGTCCCTTTTATTTGTGGATATTAATGGCCTCCCCAAAGCCATATCTTTGACTAATCATTAACTGTTCAAGGAACAAACCAGTGACATAATATAATTTCATTTAATTCATCTAATTAATTCATTTAATTCTTGCACTAGTTCCAGAAAGTAGCGACTTCTATGATACCTGATAGGCAATTAAGGAAACCAAGGCTTAGACATGGTGTTTACCTTGGAGCTGTGCATTCCATGCCCATGTACTTTACTGTGTCCCCTCCCTGTTCACAAAGGCTCCACACCTCTACCCCTGCCATCTATTTTCAGCCCATGATATTTTCTTAAGTCTAAGTTCTCAGAAACAGCATACACGTGTTTATACTCAGAATATTTTCAAGATAAGTGTGGCCAGAAAACATCATTCTGTAACGCCCTCGCGAGTGTCCACATTGCACTATTATTAAAATATTAATATTTTTTAACTAGCTAATGTAATAGGTGTAAATTGTTTTGATTCATTTTCTAATCTATATTTCTTCAGCAATGAGAGAAAGGGAACATTCATTCCCTTACTCAATTTATGAGTTGTATTTCTTCTTTATATATTTAAAAAAAAAAACAAAAACCCTGCTGCTTCTGTGTGCCAGTCGCCAGACTGAGCCAGAACACTTGCAGCATTGCCGGAGGGAGGGCTGCTGTGCAGATGAATCCGCCCAGGACTTAGCGAGCTTGCCGAGAACCCAGCTTTCCAGTTTGCAAGCCCGGCTTTCTCCAGAGTTTTGTAGCATGCTTTTGCTTTGCTAGCACAGAGCAGCCAAAAAAAAATAAAGGACAGTGCCTTCCCCAGACACTTTGACTAGACTTGTCTTAGGTTCAGAAAAAACGTGTAATCTGTCTGGTGATTATAGGAGCTAGAAGAGACATGTCTTAAGGTCATGGGACCAGAAGGGCTGGCGGGCATTGCTCGAACTAAGTCCAGGAGTGGGGACACCGTGTAGAAATATTAGGCTGAAATTGTTCGAGCCCTGAGGAAACCGCCCCTGGGTGTTTTGCAGGATGTTGTGTTCGATGAAAATATGCTGCCATCTGGTGGCCAAAGGAGAGAAGGCATCTTTGGAGGCCTGAAGGCTACTTTTAAATGATCTAGGGGCAAAAGCCGTACTGTTGCAGGGGTAGGGAGGACCAGGTAAGTCTAGCAGTAGCCAGGCCCCTGAAAATCCAGGAGGACAGCAAAGAACCAACCTAGAAGAATCCTCAGCCTCAACACCAGCTGGCTGCCCATTGGAGTCTGAAAATCTGAGAAAGCCTGGGGCATGAAGTGAAGAGAGAGATTTACCTAGGAAGCTAAAAACACTGACTGACTAGATGTCATTATTGCTATCTAGTGATGGTGAGGTAGAAATGTTGATGATGGTGATAAGGGTGACTGTGAATGATGGGGATGTTGGTGATGTTGGTGTTGGTGATGGAGACAAGTCTAGCCACAGCCTCTGGGGAAGGGAACTGTGTGATTTCTGGGCTGCTCTGTGCTAGCAAAGCAAAGGCATGCTACAAAACTCTGGAGAAAGATGGGCTGGCAAACCAGCAAGCTGAGATTCTTTTGGTTTATGGTTTTCGGCATAGTCTAGCAAGGCACAGCAACAGCTGCAGTTTGCAACTGTAGCAGAAGTATGTTTACTCAGGTCTTTGTGGATCCAGGAAACAGAGAAAGGGTGCTTGATGGGTTACCTCCCCCTTTAACCCTCCCCCACCCAAAAAATGCCATGGTATGTCCAGAGCTATGTCTCCTAGTTGTCCAGTTGACAATGAAGATCAATCACAAAGTTGATTTTGGGAAGGGGGGGGGGACGGGCTTAGAAGCCTTTCACTCTACATTCCAAGGGTGGCTGAGAGACCAGCTCTTATTGTGTATGAGCATGCGTGGGCCTTGCCCCAACTACAGAGCAGATCTTGTAGCATAGGTCTGAACCAGGCGGAACTGGTTCAGAAAAAAAGCGACTCGAGACCAGAGTCTGAGCTTTCCCAGCCTAGGCAGGTTATTGTTCCCACTGTGGGAAAAGTGACACCCTTTATTCCCATTGAGAGAGCCAAAAGTAACACACCATCTGCAGCTGCGAGGAAGGCAATCCTCCTGTGACCTGAATGACTCCCAGATGCTGGCTGGACCGAGCCTGAGGTCCCAGGCCAGCACTAGAGAGGACCGACTTTCTCGATCACTAGAAATTTCTCTCCTTCTGCTTAAATCAGTTGGAGTTGGGTTTTCTCTCATTGCTTCTCCCACCACAGCCCGAACAGCAGGCCTCCAGCCTAAACCATTAGGGGGACCTCCCTAACTGTCCACAGCTGGTGAGCGGGAAGCGGGGCTCCTCCCCAGGTCTCTGCAGCCAGCCGCAGGCATGCTTTTTCCTGCTGTACCTCCCCATCCGCCCCCACTCCCCGTCTCTGAGCATCTGGCTCCTCGTCTGCACATAGGAATAACATCTAACTCCCATGAGTTTGTAGCACGCAGATTGTTTTTTTTCTCTTTAAATGCGAACCACTTAAGAACGACCTAGCACTTCCGTGGGGAAAACATCAGTTGCCAAGGTTCCTGTTCCAGGGCCTCAGTGCTACAGAGTCAGAAGTGTGGGAAAAGGAGACAGGAAATCAGGGAAATGGGAGAAGCCAAGTTTGGAACGATCAAGCCTAGCCGTTCTGTGCGCGCTCTCGGTAGTGCGTGCGTGCATGCGTGGCATGCATGCGGGCATGTCCCACGAGGACAGAGCCAGCACGGAACTCAACACTGCTGGGAGGGAGACCACGCTTGGAAGGTATTCTCACTGTTCCCACAGCCGAGGGGTCCAACTTGCTGGCTTTCATCGTTCTCAGCCATATGCAAAGAGAGGAGGAGGAGTCCCCAGAGCAAATACAGATTGTGAGGGTGAAGCTGGCACAGAGCTCTCTTCCTACCCCTGGCCCCGCCAGCTGTACCAGTTCACCTGGGTCCTCTCTCTCCCCCTCCCAGCTGTCAGCTTGTCTCACACTAGCGGTCTCTCACACATATTAACTATAACGAGTATTTGGAAAGACTGGATTAGCGACAGTTTTTGTTGTGATTCTGTTACACCATTTTTGAGAGCTTAAAACAGTAAAGTCACACGATAGATAAGTCTAGGCTAATCTGTGGGTTGTGCCGTAGCCCTCTCCCCTGGGCAAAAGACATTCATATTGCAACAGTAGGCCAGAAGGGTCTAAGGGACACTCCCTGGCATTCTCCTCAAGTCTTGGTGACCAATCATGAAGATGTAGCAAGTGCCCAGACAAATCTAGAAAGGGGCTGGGCCACATTCACAGACAGGACTTGGCTACAACTCACTCTGAATGGTTCCTTTTGCCATGTAGTCTATAGTCAAGGCTAGTTTTTCTCACCTTGAGTTTCTCCCCAGCCAGTGATGTAACATATTGTCCGATCAGCAACCACATAATTTGGAGGTGGCAGACAAGCTGGAATGACTTTATTCGTGATGGTGGCTGGGCTGAAAGGGATGCATCAAATATTACATCAACTTCTCTGCAGGAGACCCCCCCACCCTTCACCTGCAGATCACCCACAGCCAAGTGTACCCTCCTCGGTGTCCCAGCATTCCCCCGGCTGGTATCTCTTTACTTCACTGACATAGAATAGTATAGAAAACCCTTCATTGTCACAGTACTCTACAATGTCCTACGAGCTAAAGAATCCATTGCATGGGAGGAGATGTATGTTCGTTCCCATGTGTCCATGCAGGAACCAAATGCACACTTGTGCATATGCATAGAGAGCCCAGAGATCAATTTCAGGTGTCTTCCTCAATTGTTCATGCCCTCAGTTTTGGAGACAGGGTCTGTTGCAGAACCTGGAGTTCACTGAGTCAGTGAGACTAGCTCAAGGAGTCCTCCTGTCTCTCCCCCTGGGCCCCAGTGCAGGGCTTACAGGTGCATACCTTCATGCCAAGCTTTTGACATAACACCGGGGATTGGAGCTTGGATCTGCATGCTTGTGTGGCAAGTGCTTTACCAACTGAGCTGTCCCGTGGTTTGTGATTTGCTATTCAGTGTAAGCGGGTGCCATTCTGTGGATGGACCATCCAGGTGCTATCCGGCTACACTAAGACCAAAACGTGTTTGGCCAGGGCTATTTATTCTGCCTTTCTGGGTCCCAGATCTTCTCGTCTGATAAAAGCTGAACTGCTTACAAGAATCTGGGCAAACCGTGTACACCAAGAGAGAGTGATTTGTAAAGGAGCTCTTCACAGAAGTGAAACAGCTCTGTTTTCAAAGAACCTGCACCTGAGTAGAGTTAGAGAGTTCCATGGATTCACACGCATTCTAACGTTGATTTTTTTTCAGACCCAAAGCCTTAGTACATTCAAGAGATAAAAAAAAAAAAAAGAAAAAAGAAAAAAAAAAAAGAAAAAGAAAAAGAAAAGACTGAAAATGAGAAATGCCCTGTTTTCATTGAGAGTCCACACTGTCTCCAGCTTTGCAGCAGACATGTTTTCCCAGAATGACCGAAACAGACCCAGCTTCTCACGGGAATGCCATGCATAGGTTCCTTTACAGGACACCAAGACCTTTGGTCTTCAGTCTGTGGGGTGCGGATATGATACGGTCGAAGCCAAAAAAAAAAAAAAAAAAAAAAAGTTATGCTGTCAGAGAACAGGGTCCTCCTATTTGCTGAATGACTTGTTCAAGCCCTGGATCGCCCTAATAAATCTAAGGGAACCACTCAGGCAGGAGGTCTTATATTTTGTTCATTTGCTGGGATGCAAGGAAAAGTTCTGGGGACATGAGGGAGATCAGCTGATTTATAGCGTAACTTCCTGTCCTTCCTTCTAGCTTTCTAACGCCTCAAAATGTCCCAAGACATCGCCTCTCTGTTTACAGCCCAGAACTATGGCCCAGTGTTTGAGGCCAGAACTCCCTCCAGCAGCCTGCGCTGGCTGGACCAGACCTCGTCTCCGCCAGAATTACCTCCCTGTCATCTGGAAGCCATCAGGCACAGCTAATGTGCACTGCGTGCCTGTTGCCTGTCCCAAATGTGTTATTTCTCAAAATAGCTGACCGTTTGTGAGCTGTGTCCACGGGGGTGGACCTCCTTCCAAACATTCCTAACTCCACGGAACAAGCCTAATTACCGAATGTCTGGCTTTAAAAAATACATTTCAGCAGGGAAAATAAGAACAGAGAAAAGAATGATGGAAATGAGATTTGCATTTGTGTTTGTGAATTGTTTCTTGTTTCATTCTGCTCTCTTTCCTATTTTTTTTTAAGATGTGTGTGTGTGTGTGTGTGTGTGTGTGTGTGTGCCAACAGAGGCCCAAAGAGGGTGTTAGATCACTTTGAGCTGAAATTACAGGTAGTGGTGAACCATTTAATATAGATTCTGGGAACCAAGCTCTAGTCACCTGGAGAAGCAGCTAGCTCTCTTAACTGCTGACCTCTCTCTCTAGCCCCTATACTTGTGGGCTCTGACTCTTCTTGTTGTTTTGGTTTGGGGCTTTGGTTTTTTGAGCTAAGGTCTCTCTATATAGCCCTGGCTTTCCTGGAACTCACTATGTAGTCCAGGCTAGCCTCAACCTCAGAAAGGTCCACCTGCTTCTGTCTCCCAAGTGCTGGGATCAAAGGCATGTGCCGCCATGCTGGGCACATGTTTATAGGTTTTAAAAGTGCTTTGATGTAATCAAACAGTCTCATTTGATTCTTTCATTATATTAAGAGGCGCTTTGTCAGCCTGGAGTAACTGATGGATTAGCTTTGTCAGCCTAGAGTAACTTAGATTAGCTTTGTCAGCATGGAGTAACTGATAGAGGAGCTTTGTCAGCATGGAGTGGATGCAAATTATTAGCTGGTGAGCATTAGGTAATGGAGACACAGAGGTGATTCTGCACCTTGTATTTTAATTCTTTCTCTATATGGGGAAACTGAATCTGGACTCCTTTTTAAGGAATGTGCCTGGGATATGCAGAACTGGACTGAATCCTGTTTTTTTTTTTTATTAAATTTACCCCCATATTTTTCTAAATTCCCATACTTTTGCATACTAGACAGCTCTGCCCCATGGTGGTGGCTCACAAAACCCTGTCTTTACTCAGCTTGGGATTCAAACCCAGGGGCACCCATACCGGCTTAGTTTCAGCAGGGCAATGTCACGCTTGTTGGGCTCCAAGATCAGTTTGGCTACTGATATTTCCTGAACGTCCGACCCGCGGGTATATTCTTCGTGCGCACCCAGGATAACCTTGTAGAATTCAGGTCTCGAAGATCTAGAAAGGATGGTGACATCAGGAGTGAAACATAGTCCAGACCCTTCCCTGGTGCCTCCCGGTGCAGTGCACATCACACGGCCACCCAACACATCAGCATCAAAACACATGCGGCAAGAGACAAAGTCCTAGATTTGTCTGGCCCTGGAATGTCCTTGACCTTGAGAGAACCAATGCCTGCCATCGAGCAGATCTGTTTTCCCAGGCCCAGACCCTACTCATATCTTCAGATTTTCTCTAGAACTGTTGCCCTCTTGCCCAGTTGTCCCTGTGGCTCTTCTGGGTCCCTGATGTCACTACCATGGAAGGCAGACAGAGAGAGTAGAAGGGGAGGAGGACAAAGTGGAGGGGAGAAGGAGGGGGAGAGGAAGGAAGGGTGAAGGGAGGGAGAGGGGGCAGGGGAGGAGAAGGAAGAAGAGGAGGAGGGAGAGGAAGAGGGAGGGGAAGGAGAAGAGGAGGAGAAGAAGGAGAAGTGGGCGGGGGAGAAGGGGGAGGGAGCAAGGGGGATGGGGGAGGGAGATAGGGGGAGGGGGAAGGAGAAGAGGAAGAGTGGGAGGGGGAGGAAGAGGGAAGGGGAAGGAGAAGAGGAGGAGAGGAAGGAGGAGGGGGAGAAGGCGGAGGGGGAAGGGGGAGGAGAAGGGAGGTCGGTCTTTAGAAGGAGACCTCATGCCAGTTACCCATGGAACGTACTTCTCCAAACAGTGGGCAGCAGTCAGCACCCACTCTGGGGCTATTAAAGTACCTCCACAGAAGTGCTGTCCGGTAAACCTGGGGGACGGAAAACAAGAACTTTCATTAGGCCAGATGTTTTGTCCCATTCGGTTGCACAGAAAAGCAGGAAGGCACGTTCGTTCGTTTGCTCTTTTCCTTACTGTTTCTGTTCCCAGCAGAAAGGCCTGCCAGCCAGCTTGTGTGCAGGATGTTAGAGACATAGTACCATCCATCCAGACCGTTCTTAAGATATCTGGGAGAGTCTTGGATGCCACCTGTCCCCATGGAGCAGAGGCAGTGACTCCAACATGAAGTCCTGTAGCCACACTTTGTCCTGTTAGCCCTGGACCCCAACATAAACCACCAATCCAAACCTACCCTTGAGCCTGCCTTTATTCCTTATTGGCTAGGGCTTTGCAAACGGTCTTCATGAATTATCCTTTGTCAAATGTGACCCCAATAGCAGTAATGTGGATTAATAAAGTCACCAACTCCCAACCAGGGTGTAATGGCCAGAATACAAATGCAAATAACTTAGTGTGTAGGATCAGGTCAGGGAAAAAGAGGGGGAGGGAGACAGCCAGAAAATAAACCACTGTTCAATTTCAGAAGGAAACAAATTCTATTTGGCAGGTAAAGAGCATACAGTAAGGAGTTATTAAGTAGTTAAGTCAAGAAAAAAAAAAAAAAAAAAACAATTCTGTGGCTGGAGAGATGGCTCAGTGGTTAAAAGCACTGACTGCTCTTCCAGAGGTCCTGAGTTCAAATCCCAGCAACCCCATGGTGGCTCACAGCCATCTGTAATGGGATCTAATGCCCTCTTTTGGTGTGTCTGTCTGAAGACAGCAACAGTGTACTCACATACATGAAGTAAATAAATAAATCTTTATAAAAACAAAAACACTGACTGCTCTTCTAGAGGAGTCAAGTTCAGTTCCCAGCACATACGTGATGGCTCACAACCATGTAGATCCAGTTCCAAAGGATCTGGTCTCCAAGGGCACCAGGCACACACATGGTGCACATTTGTACATGCAGACAAGCACTCATAAATAAAATAAAAATAAATCTTAAAAAACAACTCAGTAACAAAGACGGTTCAGCCATCCATGTCCGCAACTGTTAGTGGGCTTCTACAAGCTCACAGAGGGCCCAGTGACAGCAATGGAGCATGCCCAGTGCTGTGGAAATGAGCCAGACAAGCTGACAAGCCTGCGCTGAGCCTGCTCCACATGTGTACTTTATGAGTCAAGCCCAGGAAAAGGGAATTAAGGTTTGCAGATGTGTTTTGAAGCTTGTGACCCTGCTTCTGCAGGCTCGGATGCACCTCTTAAGCAGTCATAAGCTGGCTTGCTCGTGGGTTTGAGAATGCACAAGCAACCTCTGTGTTAAACTCAAGGGGTCACCCCCAAAAAAGGCCCACGGGATTCTCAGACACCTGCATCTCTGACAGGCCAGCTCCTCTGTGAGCCCCAAGCTGCACGGCATCTCATTTGTGAAAATGTTTCTTTCATTTTACAACAGCCATGGCGTGTATGAACCCCTAAGGCACCTTCCATGTTTCCTGGGGATGTTATCACGTCACACAGTTCGTTATATTTACAGAATTTAATGACAGCATCCTAAATTTGTTTTGTTTTTCCTTAAATACCATTTTTGGTCATGTTCAGAGTAGAGAACCCAAGAGGACATCTTTTAGAATTTTATGTAGCTGTATATACTCCTTATGTTAGCAGAACAGGAGGGCGGGCACTGAAGCTCAGTGGCATAGGCTCAGCATAAAGGCTCTGCGAAGCTCATACAGACAGGTGGGAAATGTTTCTGCAAATCCTTACCTTGTTCTAAGGCTGACTTGCCAGGGCCAGGAGTGAGGGTTGGCCACGCAGCCACCCACCACCCTCCCAGGACATTTCTTCGGTTCCACCTGAGGTTTCCCACACTCAAAGGATGATGATGATGCTGTGAAGACATGGGAGAAGGTCACATTGCAGCAGATGTCCTGGTTCTGTCATACTGTCCTGATAAATTCATGGAAGGATTTTGGAGATCTGTGTGGGAAAAGCCATTGGGTGCTCAGGGCTTTAGGAGCTAATCTGTGGGAGCTTTGAAGACTAGAATGTTGAGAAAAAAATGAAGGCCCGGCTTGTGATATTTCTGATGGGAGTTTGTGGGTCTCTCAAAGACACTACTAGCCCTATGTGTGTGGTGTTTTGAATTAGGAGTCTGTGAGGTGAAACCTTTGCTTTGTTAGGATAATCAATGCTGGTCAGCCAGGACTGAAAACTCAGCTGCAATAAACAAGAGACCAGCATCACCTAGGTGGAATCTTCTAGAAACTGGTTCCCTTAGGGTCAGCATACAGGAGTTATAGTCCATTTGGGGCGGAAGTGGGGCAGGGATGTGCGTGAAGCTGGCAATGGAACTTAGAAAACTGTGTCTAAGCCTCTCCCCATGTGGTACTGCCTTCGAAGGCATGGAGGAACCGTGGAGAACAGTTGAGGCTTGGGGCCATGGGATATGACTGTTGGATACCAAGGCTTGACTCACACTGAGAAAATCAGACCCTCTGCTATCCACGGCTGCTGCAGAGAGAACCAGAGCCCTCTGAAGCAGGGACAAGGGCCCAAGGCCTGAATGCTAGGCCAGGAACCACTTAGGGGCAGCCTGTGCAGGGCAGGCAAAGACAATGGGGGTGGGGCAGGGCAAGGGATAGAAACTGAGTGTGGAGATTGAAAGGAGACACTGGGACCCTAGTGTCTCAGGGGCCAGATCCAAGTATAGAGGCCATCTCTTTCAGGTAGAGAGGCCACCAAGACAATTTCTTCCAAATATTAAAAAAGCACCCCCCACCCCAGAGAAAAAAGGTCACTCTCCCTTTCTCTAACTCTGGCATCCTCCGTGTCATCTTACAGTAGAATGGGCAGACAGGAACCTGCCTGTCCTTTCCCTCTCCTCCTACCCCCTGCTCTGCGCAAGAGCCACCTAACATGCTCCTAACCCCTGTCCCCAAAATACTGGGGACACAACTGTCCCCAAAGAGCTTTGCAAGCTAAGCCCCTCCCTCCAGTCCCCCCCCCGGCACCCCCTCCCCCAGAGGAGCTCACTGAAAGAAAGTCCACAGGGATACATCCTGACTGCAGAGTTGGTGAGCGCAGAGCAGAAGCAACCTCATTTTGCAGACACAGCCTTTGACTTGCCCTCCCAGTATCAAAAACCACGGTCAACCTTCCTTCCCTAGATCCAAGCCCCTTCCTCCCAAAAGAGTCTCAAATCCCCCATGAAGGAACCAGATGTGGTATCTCTAAGTTAGGTGGCTAGTGAATAGGACATCTGGGGTGGAGGGGGGGAGAGATGGCTAACAGAAATAGCTGCATTCGTTTTCACAGGGCTCATGGATGTGAACACTTGGTCCCCAGGTAGTAGAGCTGTTTGGGTAAGCCATGGAACCTTTTGAGATGGGGAGTCTTGCTGAAGGAGGTACATCACTAGGGCAAGGCTTTGAGAGTTTCTAACCTCAGCTTCTTTGGGTACCAATCCCTTGGATGGGATCCCTGGGTCAGCTGTTCCTACTGTTCCACTTCAGTCTTTGCCTGTGTGATTGCATACCCAGTTCCTTGGAACAGTAAGCCGGAAGTGCTTCCTTAAACTGCTTTTGGCCTGGGGCATTTTATTGCAGCAGCAGCAGCAGCAGCAGCAGCAGCAGCAGCAGCAGCAACAAAGTAGCTAGTGCATCCCATCCCAGCGGCTTTGAGCTTGTTTTACAAGCATCTCCAGCCAGCAGTGGAACAGTCATGGGAAGCCTCCCAGAGCCGATGAGTTCCCATCTCCACTTTGAGGATTTGGTATTAAGTTTAGTTGATACCGGGCAAGGCCAGTAACAGGCCAGGCTCAAGATGCCCATATGAAAGAGGGCTCAGGATGAGAGGCAGCCATTTTCTCCTCAGAAACCCTTGGCTCAAAGCCTGTCTGTGGTGGTTGATTGTTTTGTGTAAGTCCTCATGAAGAAGACAGTCACTCCATTTATTGGAAAGTTGTTTCCTTAACCCCCCCCCCAAAAAAAAATGCAAGAAGGGAAAGAGAAGGTGGGGCTGGGTATGGGAAAGAGGGAGAAACTTACCACACAGGGGGATGTCACAATAGTCATAAAGTTTTCTGGGGTTTGTTGTATAGCACCAAGGACCATTCACATCCCCATCTGGGTTTCGGCAGTACTGAAAGGAGACAGGCATTTGAGAGGAGGCTCCCCTGGAGTGAAGGGGGGGACCAGATGGGAGAGAGGTAGACCTTCCTTTTTGTCCTCGTTTTTATGGTAAGTTAGTTTAAAGTGCTTATAAAGCCTCTACTGTAGAATGCCCATGATCTTGTCTCTGCTCAAAGCAAGTTCCACCTGGAAAGCCACTCCCTGGGCCAGATGTGGGAGAGCCGGCCATCAGGGACATCAGGGCTGTCTTGTCATTGGTTGGCTTCAGTAATCTGGTGCCCCAGGAAGCCTTGTTGATTTAAAATGCTTGCACCCTCCATGGGTCAAGACAGAAGGGCAGCCGCGCCTTCTCTGATGCTGTTATATAATAATTGCAAATGTGCTCTCCGCTCCAAGGTCCCTGACTCCTACACCTGTGCTGTTCCCTGAGGAGCAGCTCCTAAAGCCTGTGGCACCCTAAGCAACAAGAGCGTCTTTTGTTCTAGTTAAATGACCAAGAGCTTCCAGAGAAGCCCAGAGTGCTGGGTGGAGGGTGTTCAGCAGAACCAACTACGGGCAAAGTGTTAGAATGTTAGGCCCTATCCCCTGACCCTGGCAGGAGGAAAAGGGCATTATGCACTGCACCAAGGGCCAATACTATGAACAACCATGCCAACATATCAAAGCTTCCAATTAAAAAAAAAAAAATTCCAAGAGATTCCTGGGAGTGTTGGAGAGTGCCCAGAGAGAGGACTCTCCTCTCTCCACACTTCTCTGCATGCAATGACTCCACATCTCTGCACACTAGTGAGGCCAGAAATCTGTCCCCAAACAGTGTCAGAATAGTCAATTGTAGGACACCCAGCTGTGGCCTCGGCTTTGGCCCCTCCCCACCCCAACCTACCTCAGTTTTCCCCTCCCTTTCTTTTCCCTTAACACCAAAGATCAGTCGAGGCAGGTTGGTGTAACACCCCCAGACTAAATCTGTTCAAGGATTGGTCAGGAAAACATATAACAGAACTCGAACCAGAGCGTCTTACGTTCTTTTCCAGACCCGCCCGTGGGTTTGTCTGTGGGGTGAAGATGCTGTGCCTGTGGGGCTCCTGGGCAGCCCATCCCTGGCAGGGGGTGCCAGCTGCAGTGACGGCCCTTTTGCCCCGATAGTCTTTGCCATTCCCGTTCATGCAGTCTGCAGGAAGGGAAGAGGGTGATGCGCCCCAGGTAGTCAGAGCATGATACAGCATAATTGTGTCAACGCTGGCTTGCTCTAATACAGTGGCTCTCAACCTTCCTAATGCTTCAACCCTTTAATATAGTTCTTCATGTTGTGGTGACCCCAACCACGGTTATTTTCATTGCTACTTCATAACTGTAATTTTGCTACTGCTATGAGTCGTGAGGTATATATCTATATGCAGTGTGATTGGTGCATGACTCCTGTTGAAAGGGTTGTTTGACCACCTCCCTCCAAAGGGGTCTCAACCCACAGGTTGAGAAGTACTGTTATGTTATGTTAGTGTTAGGCTGCCCTCTAGTGGCAGACCAGTGACTTAGCCCTCAAAGGCCAGGGTGCTGACAATGAGCCTGGTTCTGGAATTCGCCAGAGATGTTTACAGGCTTGGAAATGATCCCAACTTTGGTAGGATGTTTTCGAAGGGGAACTCAGACTAGGTCATAGGAAAACCCAGCTATACAACAGCGTGAATAGATACAACAGCGTGAATAGTTACAACAGTGTAAATAGTTACAACACGTGGAGGGCTTACAGGGAGCCTTGGAAAACTGTCCACCCACCTTCTGTCAACAACCATCTCCCTGCCTGCCCCAAGATAAAGCTGAGGCTCATTCTACACAGCAGACTCTCAGCCCACACGGGTACCCCATGCAGTGTGGGAGCATCTACATCAGTAACACTTCCTCCTCTGTGTCCAGTCTCCACAGCTGCCCACAAACATCTGGCCACTGGCTCCCTACCTGTCTCAGAGTTGCCCGGCCCACTTGGTACTTGGGAAACTGTGGGCAATTCTGCAACACTCCCTCCTGTCTCCGAGCACCGCTTCAGGTTGCAGTACTCCCACCTGACGCTCGGGTCAGTGGTGTAGCACCAAGGGCCCTTGTCATCATCCGGGTTCCTGCAGTAGTTCATCTCCAAGCCACTGTAAATCCCAAAGCAGTGTGGTCAGCCATGGTGGAAGAATTCCACTCCCTCTCAACTTTGTTTACAACAAAAGTGTTAGTGAAGTACCTTTGAAACATCCCACTGAGGATATTAACAATGCATTGTCACAAAACTGAGACAATGTAAATGTGTTTACAATGTATTATACTTTATATAACATATAGCTATTATAACAAATATATACATATATATACATCGTATAAATTTAAAAGCAAGTATCATAATATTCTCCTTTTGACACTCTAACACTTTTCCCCAATTTAGATCTTGAAATGTAATTTTAGATTTTAAAAAGCAATTATGAATATATCAATATCATTCTATGTATCACTACATGGGTATATTGAAAATGAAACTAAATATGTTACTCAAGCAAATCAATAGCTTATAAAGAGGAGAGTTCCCTAGCCTTGTCTGTTCTTAATGTAGTGAAAATTCTAAACATTTATGGTAAATGGAAATTATGAAGTTGATGTCACTGTAAATACGGTAAGGGTTGATTTGCATTTGAAAGCTTCGCAAAAGTTGGTCTGGAAAAATAAGTTCTCAGGCAGGATGTCATTTCTGTAGGATGCAGTCATGGGCAGGAGCCTTCTGTCTTAGATCCATCCTCTGCCTACGGAAGCCAGATTCAGACAGTAGAGGATGAGAGAAAGAAGTTGGAAGAGTCAGGGGAGATGACAAAGTCTCCTGGGGGCTCCAAAGGGCCTGAAATGTCGTGGGGGGGGGGGTCAAAAACCCACATCAGGTGATGATACTGGGGAACACTGGAGAATGCAACCCTTCTGTCCCCCAATTCCACCCAAGAACATTGTCCCAAGCTCCCAGAATCCTCATCCCTGCCGTCAACTCAGAGTCACCGTGACCTACGTCTCTGTGGGAACTGGAACCCAGTACCATCTGGAGACTCTGCAGATAAGAGACTTTGTCTCAAGCCTGTGCCCACAGCTGCAGGAAGCCAGTCAAGATCCCAAGGCACTGGATACGTGAGTGAACATCCTGCTCTCTTTTAGTTGTGATACTCTTGTATTGTGGGTTTGAATCTGAAATGTCTTCCATAGGTTCATGTTGTAAACACTTGGTCTCCAGTGGCTGTGTGAGGAGGTTCTGGTAACTTCGGCAGGCAGAGCCCAGCTAGAAGGAGGAGGTCACTGGAACCAGTCCGTAATACTGTATTATACATAATACATTATCATCTGTGGCCACTTCCTTTCCCTCTCTCTCTCTCTGCTGCTCTGTGTACAGCTTCCTCTACAGCACTGTGACATTCTGCACAGGCACAAGTCACGTGATCATAAACTTAACTCTCTGAAACCATGAGCCAGGAATAAAATGTTCCTGCCTTAGTTGTGCCTGTCTGGTATTTTTGTCACAGTGGTAAAAAGTAACTAGTCTGCCGCATGAGAAATAGGGATCTGAATAAAGATCTATGCCTTTGATAAACACGATTGTAAAATATAGCATTTTCATTAGCCCAGAAGTCCCGTCTCCACCATCTCCTCCCAGAGACCAACATTACAGTTTATTTTGTCCCAAATAGTTTAGCATCTCTTCTCAATAAAAGTATTCCCACGGAATCTAAACTTTTATATATTCTTTCCTGGACATAAAATTTCTGAGCTCCTTTCATTGCGTGATTGTACCAAAAAGTATTAATTTACACTTTTCTATTGATGATCACTACTGTGGTTGAGTCTTGGGCTATCATAAATAAATGAATATTTTTCATGATTGCCTTCATAAATAAGCAAACCTATAAATATTTTTCTTTAAAAAAAGAAAACTATTTACCCAGGTGTGGTGGTTTGTTCCCCTAATTTCTGCACTCAGGAAACAGAAGCGGGTAGGTGGGCGTCTGCGAGATCCAGGTCAGGTCTAAGCCAGCCAAGACTATATCACTAGGGCTAGGTTAGATGACAACTTTGTCAGATCTACCCTTCCCTCTTGACACAGGTTCGGGGGAGCTAGCTCGGGTTGCCACGTTTGCATAGAAAGCACCTTTGCCCACTGAGCCATCTCATTAGCCCCACTATGCATATTCTTAAAGATTTCTTTGAGGAATAGTGATTGTATTTCATGAGGTAACTATTCAGGAATAGAATTGCAGATTTATAGGGTAAACGCATGTCTGCTTAACCTTACGAGAAGCCATAGGCGGATTCCCAGAGTCATTGTGGTATTTACACTTAAACAAGTATGTGTGCTGATCCCACATCAATTACTTAGCCATCCGGGTTGGTTTTTTTTTTTTTAAGTTTATTTTTGTGTTACTTGTCTTAGTGTTTGCCTGAATGTCAGTGTGCTATATGCATGCTTTGCCTATAGAGATCAGAAGAGGGATGGTTCCCCTGGGACTGCAGTCACACCCAAGTGTGAGCCGGCATGTGACTACTGGGAATTGAATGTAGGACCACTGAGAAAGCAACCAGTGCTCTTAAGCACTGAGCTATCTCTCCAGCCCCCAACCTACCAGTTAAATACCTTGGACTTGCAGTAAGTGCATGGGACAGCTCAGGTGTTTTGATGGTTAGTTTATGTTATAATTAATGAATTATTTTTTGTGTATGTATAAATGAATTATTCTGTGTATGTGTACCTGCATATACATATACATGTGTGTGTACCTGCATATGTATATTATGTATATGCAGGTAAGTGTGTCATGATGTACGGTGGTTAGTTGTCCCTTCTCATGTGTCTGCTTTAGCAAAAACATCCTCTCATAAGACAGTTCTCAGAAAAACATTAAATGACACAACGGAGTCTCCACAGAATACAAAATTTCCACTTCACACATTTTTCTCTATTCTCTTATCACCACTTACTCCTGTCTTTTTATGAGCAGCCACGTCTAATCTGTGCTAGATGGACATTTCTGTAGCTATTATTCTAAGTTCTTTGATGGCTGACAATGCCAGACTTTCTCAGTGTTTCTCAGGCTATTGGACATTTGTGTCACTTTCCCTGAGAAATACCTACTTGTGTCTGTTACCATTTTTTACAATATGGGTGGGGGAAAATGCTTATGTATCTGTACTTGAGGCATCTGTCACACATATGGATTGAGAAGAATTCTTCTCCCAGTCTCCAGTCTCCCAATATCTGTTTTCTAAATGATGACGTTTGTAAATTTTTCATTTTATTAAAAACAAAAAATATCATAATTTAAAATATTTTTTGCTTAAAAGATTTGGCTTTCCCCAGGTTACGGATATGCCTTTCTCTTTTCTCCCCCCAGAAGTCTCACATTTCAGCTTTAGTTATTATCACTTCTGCACTGAGCTCTAACAGCTATGGCAAATCTAGTGTGATACAGAAAGTGTAAGTCAGGGATGCACACTTTGAGTTTGCTGGGTTTGGAGTTTGGGTTGGTGGGGTTGGGGCGGCGGTGTTACACACAGCATCTGCTATTCCTTTACCGTTCTGGAAAAATATGCTCTTTATGCACTGAGCTGCTTTGCTGTTTGCATAGAAATGCAGGGTTTGTTTCTGAACTGCCCCCATTTCTGTGCCCCTTCCTGCTGACACAGGACACTCAATGGTCTCGATTGCTGTCTGTGGGCCTCACCAAATAGTTTATGGTCTTTATAGCATCGCTGATGATGTTTACAATTTTACGGTTTGATTGCGTGTAGCTAGGACAGACGTACAATGACTGGTCTGTTGACTTCATGTATACCTACTGCTCCTTGAACATGTAAATTCACTCAGTCGCTATGACTGTGTCCATTGGTCATCTGCCTGTGAACCAGAATGCCTGTTCTTCATTTTAGAACGTGAGGCCCTCCCTTCTTCTATCTTTTGTTCTTTTCCTCTCTCTCTCCTTCCCTTTCTCCTTCTGTCCCACCCTTTATTCCTTCTTCCTTTCTTCTCTCTCTCTCTCTCATATCCTTGGTCCCTTCTTTCTTTCCTTTTCTTCCTAATTTGCTTTTTCCTTCCTTCTGTTCTCCCTTCTTTCATTCCTTCCTTTCTTCCCCTTCCTCCTTCTCTTCTTTCCCTTCCTTCCCTCCCTCCCTCCCTCCGTCTCTCCTTTCCCTCCCTTCATTCCTTCCTTCCCTTCCTCCCTCCTTCCTCCTTAATTAATATTCTCTCTTCCTTCCACTGTCTCACTGCAACGGCTCCCAATACTCTTGCTCTCTGGCAACTCATACCCCGTGAGAACACTGCACTTCTGGCTAGTAAGGCTTCCCAGGTGAGGTGACTGAAAGAAATGGAGATGCAGATGCCGATAGAAATATTAGCCTGTGAGCCAAACACAAAGCTCCACTCCAGTGATGTGCAGTGGAACGACCCAGCCCGATGATGAGAGCCAACAACAGCCTTAGTGCAGGGAAGCAGTGGTACTAGTTCTAAGCTTGATGGTGACTTGTTGGTGACTTGTTCTCACAAGGATTTCACCAATGGGACCTTACCACCTCCACGGATCCCCCTTGCTTCTACAGAATTTCTCAGGAAAAGGGAGCCAGTTAATGGCTTCTCTTCGTTCAGGCCCATTTCTCAAAAGCCAAGTTCCTGTCATATTCTGCCCTCAGTAATCTCAGAAAAATTTGGTCCAGATGAGTTAGCCTAAAGCATGGGGCACATGGAAACCTAAGCTAGCCATTGATCTTCTCGTGGTGAAAATCAAAGACATACGCGTCTGGGAAGTTCTCTGGGGTCTTCGAATGCCTGTGTGGAACCATAGCTACCCAGGACTGGCACTTCTTCCCTGTGATGGTAGTGGACGATGTGCCCCGATAGCTCTGCCCATTGCCCTGGTAGCATTCCTGGACCACAGGTGTTTCCTCCTCTGGTAGAACTGAAATCAAAGCAGAAGAAATTGAGACCAATAAGATCTGATACAGGCAGACCTGAGCACTAATTTACGACACATGAAGTAAAGCAGTCTTGGAAATCCCATTTTGTGTGTGTGTGTGTGTGTGTGTGTGTGTGTGTGTGTGTGTGTTGCATGTATGTGTATGTATGTGCGTGTATGCTCACACACAACAAGTACACCATTTATAGTGTTGTACCACATATTGAAAAAAACCTTGGAAGATCAATAAAATTGGCCAGAGTGTTGATAACTGGAAATGTCATTATGTACAAGTTATTTTTATGAATTGCTACTAGATGTTCATGAGCACAAGAGGCCAGGATGCTCTACAATGAGGGCACCAGACAGGACTGGGCTAGACCTATCATTCTTGCAAACTTCCCTAGACTCCCTTTAGTCATAGGATACCAAAGCTTCGAGCTTCTGGGAATGGGGCAGAGCTGCTCCTGTCTCTAGGACATAAGAAAAAAAAAGCCATTTATTCTCAGAGGTGACCACAGCAGGACTCTAGCTGGTTATGATTGTGAAATAGTCTTGGTTAGTTGTGAGTGGATCCTCAGAGGCAGGAACTTCACAAAATAAGAACAAAATAGAAATTCAAGGAGCAAAACACACAGCATTGGAGATGAAGAACCCCTGCGAGGGGCTGATGACCAGACGACAGAGTTAAGCGAGCAGCCAGTGAGCTTAAACGTACATGGGTAATGGGTCCCACATGACACAAAAGGAAAGGATGGGTGGTGGCAAGGAGACCTCGGACAGAATCACGTTAATGATGGACTTAAAGTCAACCACACACAATTAAATATAAATGCAAATATCTCAGTCAGAAGGCTAATGAGACACATCACGCAAACACTAACGTAGGCAGAGCTGCAAAGCCTCTGTTCAAATCAGTAACGATAAACTTCAGAGTTTCCGAGACAGAAGGAGTATTTTCAGAAACAATGGCATGACAAAGGAGACATCATCCCATCGAGAAGGTAAAGATGTCTTCGATGGGTATGTGCCTGCCAACAGAGCTTCACAATACAGAAAGCAAACAGAAGCAAACAAAACAGACAAATCTGCAGTTAAAGTCGGACCTCTAAGCAATGCCGTAGGAATACAGAACCCTCATAGAGTTTGCAAGGTGACTTTTTTGTTGTTGTTTGTTTGTTGTTTTTGTTTTTTCGAGACAGGGTTTCTCTGTATAGCCCTGGCTGTCCTAGAACTCACTCTGTAGACCAGGCTGGCCTTGAACTCAGAAATCTGCTGCCTGTGCTGGGATCAAAGGCGTGCGCCACCACGCCCAGCTGCAAGGTGACTTTTCTAAGCTTCCCAAACACAACACAAGTCAAGATTTCAAGTGCTTGGGAGTCACTCACCAAGGGTGTATCCGGTGCCACGGGCGAACAACAGGTGAGATGCTATAAATGAAACATAGAAGCCTCGCTCCAGCCCACAGCAAGATTAAGGAAGCAAAGGTACCACACCCTGATACACGGTGAAGACAAACTTGAACAGAGCGGCCGCTCACTGAGCTCTGGAGACCCACTCTTACCTGAGGAATCTGACTGGTCAGGTGATGCTGAGGCCTCGCAGGACGGAATCTCACAGTACTCCCACCTCAGCTGGCTGTCAGTGGTATAGCACCAGGGAGCAGATTCTCCATCTGGGTTCCGGCAGTAGTTCTCTTCCAGATTTCTAGAATGGAAGCATGAGTTTCGCTCTTCAAAGACTTTCAGTGAGCAAGGCGTGCACATGCTTATTAGAGGGAGTGCTGTACATGTCTAACACGCTAGAATCGTGCACGCTGAATGATTGACAGGTACCAGGAGGAAGCTTGAATTGGGCTTAGACATCGCATGGCATGGCAGGTAATCTGGCATAGAAGAAGCAATGACTAAAATATATTCTGTGGGCTGGAGAAATGGCTCAGTGGTTAAGAGCACTGACTGTTCTTCCAGAGGTCCTGAGTTCAAATCCCAGCAACCACATGGTGGCTCACAACCATCTGTAATGTGATCTGATGATCTCTTTTAGCATGAGGGATAATGCTACATGCAGATAGAGCACTCATATACATAAAATAAATAAGTAAATATTATACATATACATATATATGCACACATTTATGTGCATACATATATTCTTTGACTTCATGTGATGGAATAAAATAAGTCTTTAGTTCTGGCTTCGGTACTACATTGTATGCTGGAGCAATGAGGATTTTCCCCGAGTCTCAACCTTACTAACTCTAGAGCCCTAGAGTTTGCATTTCTAGTAAATCCCTGATGGCATCGGTGGGACACACTTCGAGAAAGATTGTAACTGGTAAGACACTGCTGAATGTCTCTTTGCTTGCACGTGACCTAATCGGTCTTCATTCTTGAATTTTGTTATACTACAACCAAGGTGAAGTCAATGGGGTCTGCATCCTACAGTCACAGGAGTGAGGAAGGAGACAGGAGGGACATACTTGCAGGGGAAATTCTCTGGTGTCCTGTTGTGCCTATGAGGGGTTTGCTCACTCCAGCGCTGACAGGTCTTCCCGGATACGGTGACAGACACGGTCCCTCGGTAATTTTCACCTCTTCCCTTCAGACATTGGTAGGTTGGGCCGGGTGGGGGCGGGGGTGTTGCTTGAATAGGGGAAAGAATTGATCGTGAACGGTTTTCCATTAAGAATGCACCGACAGATGTTTTGGGAGGATGGAGGCAGGATCTCTCCGCTATGCCCTCTCTTACTCCTCTCAGGATTTTACACTTGGGGACAGCTTAGTGTTTTCAGTTTGGTGGCCTGTGTATCTACACGGTCATTTTCATCAGGAGCATCTCTAAAGATGGACCGCGGGGCCAGATGCTTCTGTCTCTAGTGTTTTGTGTTACTTCATCAAGCATGGAAAGAGTCAGTGTTAGTCCTCTCTCACTTCCAGTCCTTACACATGCCTTTGATCAGGCCCTTCTGAGAAACATATATGATGCAGTAGACAAACACAAATGACCACCACCCATCTCCCATAAAGGCACACAACTGAGAAAGAGCCCGTGGGAAAAGGTGAATGTCTTAGATACATATGCCCCCACCCTCAGAGCTTCAAAATACAGAAGGCGAACAGTTAAACCCTAAGGGAAATAGATGAATCTACAGTTAAAGCTGGATATGTAACCACCTATCTCTCAATAACCAATAAAACAAAAATACAGACAAAAAAAACACTAACTAAATATCTTTAAGAAAAAGTATGCAACTAGAAATTAAGACTTTGTTGGGCTGTGGGGGTATATGTTGTAAGAAGGAAGACAGCCTGAGCAATCCCTGCTTTTCAGTGATGGCAGGGCAAAGGAGGATGGCTGTCCCTGTATGTCTTTTCTAGCATTTGCTCAGGGCCTGTCTACCCTTTGAGACTCTCCGTTCCCATCCCCAAAGAAGGAACCGTGTGACATAGCTTCCCCCACGTGTCATTTTTATGCGCCCTACCTCTCTTGAGCACCCCCAAGTTATACGGCTAAAACAGCTGGGCGCCCACTGACATCTGTGTTGATAACTAAACCATTAGAAGGAAAAAACACTCTGTGTGGTCATGAAGTTCATGGAACAGCCATGCTGTCAGGCTCCTTCAGCTCAGGGAAGACTGGCATGGCAGAGCTACAGCCCAGAAATCTGCGTCTGAGCGTGCCTGAAGAAGGATGCTGCCCCAACTAACTCCATGTGGTCCTTTTGTCTCTAGTTTGCCTCTGACTCTTTTCTTCCTGGCTCCCTTGGTTCTGCAGTCACCTTGGATTTGAGAAATGACTGGAGGGATGGATAAACAGCTTTATGTATGTGCATGTGTGCACATGTTCATGTGGTGGCCAGAGGATGATCCCAACTGTCATTCCTTAGATATTTTTACTTTTTGTTTTTGAGACCGCGTCTTTTACTTGGAAGTTGCCAAGTAGGCTAGGCTGGCTGGGTAGCAAGCTAGGTAGGGATCCACTTGCTTCCACCTGCCTTGGCCTGCCTCCACCTCCCCACTGACACTTGGCTGGTCTCTCTCTCTCTCTCTCTCTCTCTCTCTCTCTCTCTCTCTCTCTCTCTCTCTCTCTCTTTCTGCCATTTCTCTTTCCCCCTGCCTTTCTAGCTTGTGGGGCAAGCATTTAACCTACTGAACTANCTCTCTCTCTCTCTCTCTCTCTCTCTCTCTCTCTCTCTCTCTCTCTCTCTCTCGATGTGAGTTTTGAAGGTTGAACTCAGACCATTAAGCTTGTGGGGCAAGCATTTAACCTACTGAACTATCTCCTTGGCCTCTGGATTACGACAAAAGGGTTCAGGCAAGAAACACTGAACCTTCAAGACTCAGTTACCCATGATGGAGAAGCTACATCACAGGTGAACAGTCAGCTCCTAGGAACCAGAGTGTTCCCTTAAGATGATGATGATGATGATGATGATGATGATGATGATGATGGTGATGGTGGTGATGGTGATGATGATGGTGGTGGTGGTGGTGGTGGTGGTGGTGGTGGTGGTGGTGGTGAACATGACAACCACAATAGCTTCCCCAGCAGAAGCAGAGCTGATATAGCCAAACTACTTATAACCAAGACTTTCTAATCCACCAACTCTATCAATCTCAAGCCCTTCTTTGTTTCCCCCTTTCTAGAAAGTCCCTGAGCTCCTGTCCAGCCCTTAAAGATGAGCTTGGCATCACTGATCCCCTTTATGAGGCACACTGATCACATCATTCTCTGCTTAAATATCTCCCTGCTTTTCACCACTCCTGCATCTTTAATAGACAAACAAATGGGTGTGGAGTCCAGTCTGTTAGGGCTCCTGCAGCTGCAGCTTTGCCTTTAAACTGATAATATTCACAAACAGTAGAAATCTCCAGGGAAAAAAAATAACACATGAATTGCCTTACCAGTTACCTAAATAGCTAGTAAATTGGATGAAAGGGGTCAGGAACATCCTACAGACCTGTGGGACCCTTAGGGCCTCTACTCAGATGCCAGCAATATTCCCAAAAGGGGGAGGCTGGGGCAGGGTGGGGTAGCTCCCATAGTATTGGGTATGAAAGGAACTTACTGCAGCGGGGGATGTCACAGTATTCCCAGCGTTTGTTGGGGTCTGTGGTGAAGCACCAGGGTCGTGGCTCCCCGTCAGGGTTGCGGCAATAATTCATCTTCAAGTTCTTGCTTGGAAATCTGGGTGGACAAGAAGGATTTTTTTTTTTACCCCTTTTTCTTTCATTTTTTTTTCATTTGCTGTGATAACATATCAATAATTTAGAAATAAAAAATTATATAGGGACTGGAGAGATGGCTCAGTGGTTAAGAGCTCCAACTGCTCTTCTAGAGGTCCTGAGTTCAATTCCCAGCAACCATTGGCTCACAACCATCTGTAATGGGATCTGATGTCCTCTTCTGGTGTGTCTGAAGACAGCTACAGTGTACTCACATAAAATAAATAAATAGATAGACAGATAGATCTTTTTTAAAAAATTCATATAATTCAGCATGTACTTCTTTTTACTTCTCTGATTTTTTTTATTGTTCTCTTATTTATTATATCCCAACCGGTTTCTTCTTCCTCCCCTCCCCCAGTCTTTCTCCCTCACCTCCTTTCTCCCCCATATCTACCCTACTCCGCCTCCCTCAGAAAAGAACAGGCCTCCCAGGGTCACTGAGAAGCTTCTGCAAAGCAAAAGACACTGTCAATAAGATAAAATGGCAGCCCAGAGAATGGGAAAAGATTTTTACCAACTCCACATCTGACAGAGAGCTAATATCCACAATAAAGAAAGAACGCAAGAAACTAAACATCAACAAACTAAATAATCCCATTAGAAAAATGAGTTACAGATCTAAACAGAATCTCAAATGATCGAGAAACACTTTAAAAATGCTCAATATCCTTAGCTATCAGGAAAATACAAATCAAAATGACTTTGAAATTCCATCTTATGCCTGTCAGAATGGCTCAGATCAAAAACACAAGTGACAGCTCATGCTATCAAAAGCAGATTTTTTTATAGCAATAAACATTCATGCAGACTCATGAGAATCTTTGAGAATGAGCAACCATTTAGTACATGCAATTAGAGTTAGTCCTCTGCTGGAAACCCAGGAAGAAATATAGGCTCCATCTTCTAAGGACTACATTTCTAGTGGTTTCCATGGACAAGACTTACAGAAGAGGATGAGAAACTATCTAACCATCCAGAATATTGAAGCAAGCAAACTTTAGTTATCCAGATACAAATAATAGCAATCTTCAAAGAACAAAGTGTTCACTGTCTTCAGACAGTGATGTAGGGCAGGCAGGAAATTGATGCCTGGTCCTACTGGTCTACCAGGCTCCAGATCCACTACCAGGAAGCTTAAAGAGTCCAAGAATGGGAGCTATGTTCCTTCAAGCACCTGGCCAGAGAGCCCTCCTTGACAGGGACCCGGGGGTCTAACTGGGAGATTGTCTCTGTGCCTGGTTCCTCTCTGAGTCTGGGTGCTTAGGACAAAGAGAAAAGCTAGCAATGGCCTATTGCCCTTCTTCTGGGTCTACCGTTGGCTTGACCTAGTCATACTTTGAAGATGTTATTGTGCTTGCCTTTGAAAGGCAATAGCAGGAACCATGTTTTAAGCTCTTCAGAAGATGCAAAACTCTGCGATGCCATCGTCCACAGGGACAGCTGTGGCTTAGCCATGCTACTGAGAGTCTTCGTAGCCCTGTTATGACATCGGGGTCATCGCAGAAAGAGGAGTAAGAACATGACATCTCTGGGGAGATGTTTTCCTGTGAAAAATGTGACCTTGAACCCTCACAAATGCTTGCTCTGAAAACCATCGTTGCCTTCTGGAACAGGGAGCAGCCCCTAGTCCTGTTCTTAAACTCATAATCGCCATTGAGAACATGATTAAACGTTCTGAATGACTCATTGTAAATACACATAACATATCAGGGCTCTGTAAGATGCTTGATACCTATAGATCACAGTTAGAACACCTAGACTATAACTGGTGGGAAAAGAGAGAGGGAGTCAGGGGAGTATACACAAGGGAGTATACACAAGGGGGTATACACAAGCCAAGTGTGTTTCTCAGTTTTCCCAGAAATACACATTGGCTGTGGATTTAGTTATAACTCAAATTCTATTCATAAGGCTTGGATGCTGCCTTTCTAGCAAGTACCCAGGCCTCTGGACCATGTGATGAGTAACAAGAACACACACTTTATATGCAGTATTATACCCGCCTTGAAAATCAAAGCCACCCAGCCTTCAGTTCCTCAGATGTTTCTGCTTGCTTCAAGAGGAGTGCATATCTAAAGAGCCTCAGGCTTGGCTGCGGGACCTTACTTGTCAGGGATGTATCCGTGAGTATGTGGGCTCTGAGAACCCCAGGCCTGGCAGTCAAGTCCAGACATGGTCTTGGAGATTTTGCCCTCATACTTTTCTCCATTGCAGTACATGCATTCCTCTGTGCAGCGTGGGAAGAGAAGGGAGAGAGAAACTGACATGAAACACAGTGGAACGTAGACCGGAGTCCCTCTAGAGAGGTCCCAGTGCTTTCTGCCACCCATTCATACCTGAAACCCAGTAACCACTTGGCAGTAAAAACTTGGAATGTCCTGATGCGGTCAGGGTCCCATCTTTTTCTGAGACAATGTATCTGGGCTTTATGAATCTGTGCCACCTTAACTATGGTGGTCAGAAACTCTGATGCATGACCTCAAACTGGGAGACACCCATGGGGAAGGCACATGCTCCCAGAAGCCTATACATTCTCCATTTTAAATTTGGCGTGTGATTTTTTTAAAATTCAATGAATCTATTCTGATCACTTGATGCGTGACAGGCATATGAGAATCATTGGGACTTTTTGCTGGGTTGGTTGTTTGTCCCCAGTGACACTTCAGCCATTGGAGAAACCCACTCAACCTTAATCAGTCAAGCTTCTGTTTGCATATTGCTGAGAAATATGACTGACTGGGGTGTGTGCATGTGAGGGGCAGAGGGGTGTTTGTATTTGGTTTTTCTTTTTTGCTGTCTAATTTATCTTAAAACTAAGACTTTGATTTGGAATCATTAAAGTCCCGTGTTGACGAGAAATAACACACAATTGGAATTTTTATGGTAGCATTTAAAAAAAAAAAAAGCAGCTGTGAATTTGATATAAAAAGCCTGTGTTCTTGGGATGTAAAGGCCAAATAACCTGAGACCATCCATATTGAAATGCAGGTGTTCCTCTGTCCGTGTAGACAAAGTGGTAAAAAAGGAGTTGGCCCCTAAAACATGCCCATGTTGCCTTAGAAGCACCACCTGGCTCTTTCTTCTTACTCTAATAAACATACCTAGAAATAGGAAACGGAGATGTTCTCCCATCTGATGCTTTCATGCTTTTTTAGCATTAACCTTTGAGGTTCTTTGAGAAGCTGATGGGCCCATTAGAAGAAGGCATGCCAACACACACAAACTGGTGTGCTGTTTAACTTCAAATTCAACAGAATCACCCACATGAGGTCATTCCTCCTGTGTGCTTGAATTCCACTGATGTCAGTCATGGTTTTAATTTAGTCATTTAATGGAACCATCTTTGGAGTTTTACACTGTGTGGGGTTTTAACCAAAGAAATTGTACGCAAGTTTTAGATCTGGCTATCCATGTGCATATGTTGAAAAAACATTTTAATAAAGATAGTTCAGGTCAGAACTGGGACTCCTTCACAAGGACAAGCCCATGACTTCATTTTGTAGTGTACAACACAAATCTTTTTTTTTTTAATGATGTCTCTGAGAAATGGCTGTATAGCATATGCAGACAGGCAGACAGAGGGGGTTTTCTAGATCCACCCCTACCTTCGCATTCAGGGATGTTGCAGTAGTCGTATCTCTGGTCCGGGTCTGTCGTGTAGCACCAGGGCCCTTTCTCATCATTGTCTGGGTTCCTACAGTAGTTCTCTTCTAGTCCCTCATTGGGATGTGTACTGGGAGAGTAGCTACAGGATGGAAAAGGACCATGGTGACCTCATGGTAAAGAACAGTGCATTAGCGAGGTAGGAGATGCTATTGCATTAGCGAGGTAGGAGATGCTATGCGTCGCCTCGAGGGTTCAGATCTGTCTTCTGAGTGTGTTTCAGATGCCGGCTGTTGCTTCTTTATCTACGGCTGGGAAGCTTGGGTCGAACAGCTCATTTTACCATCATCACTCTTTGGGCAGCTAAGTCTTGGGTCTAGCCAAAGCATCTGTGCTGGGCAGACAGGAGGAACACCAGGGCCTCAGATGCCAGTGGTCCTCCATCCACACATCCACAGCACTAATTGCTCTTCTGTGTGACCTCTGGCCCTGGCATTCCACTTAAACCTTCTACATCCTGTCACTTGCCCTTAATGGGATAAAAAAAAAAAAATGCACTAAGAAGGGGTCAGCACCCCCATGATACTGATGGGGGAGCCTTGTGTAGTGAAATCAGGCGAAAGCAGATGGCTTGACTCATCAGCCAGTTGCAGGAGAAGACTCGGTCTATTGCGTAATCCCAGAGACCAGCCAGGTTTTCTCTGAAATGCAGCCTGGGTGATCAGGGTTGGGAAAGCTGAGCTTCTGCTCTAGAGATGAGTTACTGCAAAGATAACTAGATAAAACGTGCAAGAACTTGCAGTCTGAAAAAGCAAGCTCAATTCCTGGCCCCTCCATGTCCCAGTTTGGGGAAACGTCTACCCGATTAGAAGCTCAGCTGGCTCATGGAAGAGCCTGGTCTAGGCCTGCGGCCCCTGGAGTCATCACAGAGAACTTAATGCCATCTAATGCTAGGGGAACCCAAGCAGAATGACCCTAAAATAATATGCAAGCTGCAGAGTTTCTATTTGTTTTTCATAGTTTATTTCCTCGTTGGGTCACAGTGGTGAGGTGAGCATGCCATGCAAACTCAAACTTGACATTTAACTGAAACACACCCATCTCTAAACAGGCATCATTTCATGATACTTGGTCTCTGTTATAGTTGGTGTGATTGTCAAGTTGACATGAACTAGACTCACTCGAGAAAAGAATCTCAATGAGAAAAATCTCTCAACACCTGTGTGCAGGCCTGTGAGAGTATTGTCTTATTACATTAATATAAGTGGGAAGATCCAGCCAACTCTGGGCGTTGCCATTCCCTAAGTAGGAGTTCCTGCCATATATAAGTACAGAGAAGGAACTGAGCACCAGTAAGCAGGCATGTGCTTATTTCTCTGTTCTTGACTGTAGCTCTGCTGTCACTGGCAGTGTCAAGCTGTAACTGTCGGCTGTAACTTTTCCATAATGATGGACTGTAATTTGTAATTGCATCTAAAGTAAATTCCCTTTCTCCCCAAGTTACTTTTTTGCCACGATATTTTTATCACAGCAACAGAATGAAAACTAGAACAGCCTAAAATTCAGTCGAAAGTTTCTCTTGACATGCCTCCTCCTATGTTTTAGGACTTCTCGGATATTATATAACAAGATTAATAGAAACCAACCATTTTACTTCTGTGTGGTAAATGTTCGGCTGCTCAGAATTCACATCAAAAGGTTCTCTGCTCACACTGATAGGCGGGTTTAATTTGGAAACAGCGGACTTGTTCTGAATGCACTCGTGAACATCAACATGAAATAGCAGGGCTTACTTGGGGATGTGGGGGAACGTGGCACCCCACTTTTGACAGGTAACACCACTCTTTGTCCTGGACATGGTTCCTCTGTAGCCATTGCCAATGCCGGTCTTACATTCTGACAGATACACTGCAAGAGACACACACAAGGGTTCAAAGTCCATCAGACAACCTCTGGAAGGTGTGCCTGGCACAGTCCCAGCCCCAGGAAAGACCTCTAACCGAGCCCTGCCCTCCTGCTCTCTGCAAGGCAGGCCCTCTGACGGACAGTTGCACATGCTGCCTGGAGTTGACCCTGTGATAGTTTTGGCTGTTGCCATGACACACCCAGAATCTTCTGGAAAGGGTGCTGATAGAGGAATTGTCTAGATCACCTTGGCCTGTGGGAGGATTTCTTTACTGAGTTAAATGAGGTGAAAAGGCAGCACCAGTCCATGGGCTTGTCCCCCAACTCTCTGAGGGTGAAGTGAGCTGGCTGAGCACAGGCAGCAGGCAAGCAAGGTGGCGCG
The DNA here is from genome assembly GCF_900095145.1 of Mus pahari. Lineage (NCBI taxonomy): Eukaryota > Metazoa > Chordata > Mammalia > Rodentia > Muridae > Mus > Mus pahari. The sequence continues at coordinate 4,496,347 of NC_034610.1, forward strand.
TATTGTAGCTCTGCTCTTGACTGAGGGTGTGATACACTGACTGCTCTAGTTCCTGCCTTGACCTCCACTCAGTGATGGACTCCGACTTAGAATTCATTGTGAACCCAAATAATCCCTTGGCTGCCCTAAGTCGAATCCATTTTATTACCGCATCAGAATGAAACTAGAACAGATGTGTTTATCCAAAAGTTCTTCCCTCGGGTCCTCTGCACCTAGTCCATGCCAGGGCTGGACCAGAGGAGAACACAAAACGGGCCCAGGCCCACTTTCCTGGAGCATAAATCTTAGCAGAGTCAGGACAGTGACAAAAGGAATTAAGAGTAACCGTTTGTAACAGGATGACATCAGTGTCGCGTGTCAGAGACATAGTGGAGAGACAGAGACAGGGAGAGAAGGGAGATGTTCAGACTGAGGGAAGAGCAGGCCATTCAGAAGCCCATGAGAGCCCATCCAGTCCAAGTGCTTCCTTTTTTATACAGCTCTCAATGTACAAGGTATATTGAAACGAGGATGATCGATGTGTTTACAATAGACATTCCCAACCAGCCTCCACTTGCCAAGTCACTGGCTGTCCAATGGGCTCCGTCCTGTCTCAGAAACACACCCAGATGCCCACTGCGGTTTACAAGTGACAGGTCATCCCTAAGTGGGAGGTCTCCGGTGTACACCCACTTCTGGCCCCACCAAGTAGTAGTAAAAGGTTCCAGGCATCATTTGTATTAATGTCTAATTATTCCATTTGGTGATGCTTTGTAATAAGCCAAGCTAAGATATGAATGTGGAAATAGCAGTGCTCATAACTCGTATTTTTTGATTGAGTTGAATATCTTTTTGTTCATTGGTTTGTGACAGGGTTTCACCATGTAGCATTGGATAGCCTGGGTTTCTCCATGTAGACCAGGCAGGCCCTGAACTCACAGAAATCCACCTGCCTTTGCCTCCTGAGTGCTGAGATTAAATGTGTGTGCCACCATGACCAGCAAGTTGAAGATGTTTTTATGTGTGTGCTTGTGGGGTGTGTGTGTGTGTGTGTGTGTGTGTGTGTGCACGCGTGTGTATGTATGTGTGTGTGTGCGTGTGTAGTATGTTACTCATTATTATGGGGGTGCACATGTATTTGTGAGCACACCTGGAAGCCAGAGGTTAGCAACAGGTGTCTTGTTCACTCCCTACGAGGGTCTCTGAGTAAGCCTGTAGCTGATTGATTTGGCTAGACTGGTTGGCCAACGAGTTTTACATATTTACCAGTCTCTGCTCCCAGCTGGCACAAGGATGACAGCCACACACCATGCTCACCATTTTATGCAGGTTCTGGAGACCCAAACTTAGATTCCTTAGGCTTGAGCTTCGGGTACTTTACAGACAGAGCCATCCCCTCGGCCCCAAGCTGAATACTTTTAAGAGTTGAATTATTTTTAAATTGCTGTGGGATTCAATGCAGACAACATACTCATGTAACTGACTGCCTGAGCTTAGGGGTTGGGAGGAGGCGAGTCATAAAGATCTAAAGGCATTGCAGAATCAGTGTGCTACCAAGGCTGCCAGGATGAGGAGACTGATGTTAGAAATGATACACTGGAGCCCAGTGCAGAGAAGCCCCAGTGGGGCCCCAAATCCAAGCAAAAGGTCTCCTCTCTACATCACAAACTGGGGTTCTCAGTAAAAGCACACGATAGTGTTTCCAGTGTATGTGTGCTGTTAAGATTCCCCCACCAAGGCCTAGCTTTTAGTTCTTCGACCTCCAGGAAGTATTTCTAACAAACACCAGCAAACGAGCAACTTTGCAACACCATAGACAAAAGGCCCACTCCAGCCTCCTTGGGATGCTTCCTACCAGGAGTGGTAACCCCACACAAGCATCAAAGGTAGAAACTTGTAGTGCATCGAGAAAGGGGGAACCAGGGTCAGGGGAAACTTCTGAAAAACAGTGCTCTGTTACAGCAGGGTGACTATGCCTTAGAATTGTGTATTATGTTTTTAAAAGAAATGGAAGAGAAAATCTTAAGTTTCCCAACACACATGTTTCAGGAGGTGTCATTGTAACCACTCTGATTAGAACACACACACACACACACACACACACACACACACACAGCTTGAATTATTACAATGTATCCAATAAATATATAAAATTATATAATGGGATTTTTTTCTAGACAAGTTATTGCCTTATAGCTCAGACTGACCTCAAATATCCCATTCTTCTGCCTCAGCCTCCCAAGTATTAAGATTACTGGCTGAATTTTATTCTAATTATACCAGGAACGGTTTTAAGCTAGGAAGGTCCATTTCTTAGCAGTCACATGTACAGCTACAACCAGGGTACCAGTGACAGCAAAGGCCCCAGCCAGCCAGCCAAGATGGTGGCTTGGTTCTAAGGGTGGCAGGGGAGATAGTGCCATGTAGGGTACATAATGTCACCTGATACTGGTTGGTGGGTCCTAGCAAACTCCTGGCTGACAAATCAGCAACCAGTCCAGATTCACAGTAGAGAAACTGGGACCAAACGCTGACCGACTTTTGACTTTTCTCCTCTCGTGTTTGTTTGTACCCAGCATGGTGTATCTAACCTTTTGATCCACTGAAAACAAGCAAAACCTTGAGGCCTTCAAACTTCAGACTTCAGCCTTGCAACTCAGCCCTCCTGTTGCTCCTGGTTAATGTTTTACAGGTGTCATATTTAAATGTTAGCAGTTCATAAGAAGAACCCCACTCCGTCCCCTTTCCTATAAAAATCTAGGCAATGGTAGACAAGCCTGTGTATTCTGTATATTCTTCCTGTGATTTGAGAGCTGAGTGCTTCACAGGAAAGTTAGATTGGCTTGACACGTGAATCTCAAGACTTAAAGGTTCAAGGAGGCAAGGAAGGAGAAACCAGGCACACCTCTCATTTAAGTCTAAGAAGGGGGATCGACTGTGAAAATAATCTCAACTTAAAGGAAGAGGTTAACCATTGTGGTTTTGTGTGAGACATTAAGAGCACAAGGAGTCAGATATTTCTCATACTCTTCAGCACTCCAGTACAAAATATTTGGAGAGCTAATTTGTTCCCATCAATGCTCTTATTACACTACCCAGTCACAGAGAAGAGGCTTTTAAAATGTCATAAATAGTCATACACACTTTATAATATTTGGGACCTTCTAAAAGACACTCCTTTTAGAAACCAGGCCACCTCGGGCCCTAAAGGATGAGATTTCTGGCCTGTTATAAAGAAAGCTAGAAAAGAAATCACAACTTTTATTTATGCATCTTCAAAATTTAAAGTGAGGGAAATATAGCCCTTGAACAACAAAGAAGTGGGAAATTAAACAGACGTAAGAAGTTTTGTTCTTATCTAAATGTTACTGGGGATTGAAAATATCGGTGTCTAATGTGCCTGGGGTTAGTTCAAAAGTGAGAGCCCAGGGGCATGCTCACCCTATAAAGTAGATGCCAGCATCGTAAGGAACATTTAGACTCTTTTTCTCCCCTTCCAAGCAAAACCAAGTCTCCTCTTTCTCAGGCCACAGGTAGAAATGATTGTGTAAATCTCATTCCTGTGCAGAAACAGGCTCACGTCGGCACTGGCCAAATAGCCAATCCCGTCTTACCTCAGAACCCAGTGTCTCTCTGATACTCTCTGGTCTCATAGATTGAGGATATAGAAGAGGAAAGGGGGGGATGGGGGACGTGGACGGACCTCTCTTTTCGAATAAGATGACGTCTCTCATCCGGATGATGGAGGAAGTCTTGCTGTTCTCCGCCATGATCACGCACTGCTGCTCTTTGCTATGGTACTGGAATGACCTGCAGGAGAGAGGGAAGATGCTAGTGAGTGTGTCTCTTGCTGGATCCTGGAGCTCTGGATGGTTGCCTCTGGTCAATTCTGTCACAGCATGTGTGCAAGACAGTCCTAAGGACAAGTGTGTCAGCATGACAATCACACTCATGTTCCTAAATGTCCACACTCTCCCTTGCCAATTGGGTTCAGTCACTGTGATGTTTCTGTGACTCTTCCTTACCTCTCCTTGTATGCCCTCCCTTCTTTTCTCCTTCTCTCCCCCCTCTCTACCTCCTTCCCTCCCTCCCTTCTTTCTTTTAGAGGCAGCATACCTAGTGGGCCTGATACTTTTGTATAGCCCAGGCCAGCCTCGAATTCTCAATCCTCCTCCCTCGGCCTCCATAGAACTGGAATTACAGGAAGGTGCCACTGTGTCTCTTTCCCAAGTGACAGGCATTCAATTTTGTGGCAGGGAGAAGCCGCTCTCTGTGTGTTGAGCTCTTTCTGAGATGCTCTGAATTATGGGACTTCTAGACTTCTGTAATTTCCCCGTCTAGTCCTTGCCTCTGTGTTCTGCCTTGCCCCCTCTCACCTCTCCTGTAGTTCATTTCCAGTCAAGTTCAGAGTACCACCTGCTCTCCACTCTAACAGTGCTGGGAGCTGCTGAGCCTTCAGGGGCTAATGGAATTGAGGACTAAGGTCCTGAAAGGATGGCTCAGTCATCCGGGCAGTGAGAACTCAGTCCTGTGGGGCTGAGCTGTCTACTGCCAGCCTTATAAACAACATGGCCGCTCCGGCCCCCTGCACAGCTCTTACCTCTTGTTCTTTCTTCTGTGTCCCTGCTTTGTCCTAACTGGCTAAAGCCAGGAGGCTATAGCTGCCTGGCCTTAGACTTCAGCTTCCAGAACCACCATGCATTTGACAAACTTCTTTTTTTTTTTTTATAAATTGCCAAGTCTTAGGTATTCTGGTATAGCCACAGAAAACAGCCAAAGCTTCCAACCTCTCTTCCCCCACGTGACGCTGCAATAGAGACTTGGCGCAGCATTCTGTGCCAGTGGCAGCCATCTTTCAGGCCAGAGTTCCTGCCTGAAGTCTTGTGATCCTACCACAGGCCAGCTCTGGCCCCTCTCCCTTCCTGGAGTGCCTCTCCATGTTCCTGCAGCCTTGTCAAAAAAAAACCCTCTCCCTAGCTCACCCAGACCACCTGCCTCCTCTCCCTGTTGGCACTTTCTCAACTCCCTCGACCCCTCCCAGTGCCTTGTGCCTCTGAATCTCTACAGAACATGCACTGGGCAGTGCCTCACAATAGCTGTCTTATTCTTTTACGCGATCATTAGTTCCTTTGACTGGTGTGTAGATACAGAAGGACAGACACCAGACTGTGTAGGTGTAACTCTTTGCTCCCCAAGACTTAAGGGAATGTTTTCTGTTTTCTTCACGTGGTCTGTAGTAAGTAGTTACTGCTGACATCTGCAACTATAGCTCACAGCAGGCATTGCTAATGCTCCTGTGCCACTGCTGTGTGTGTGTGTGTGTGTGTGTGTGTGTGTGTGTGTGTGTGTGTGTGTGTAGGCCAGATGTGAGCCTCGGGTGTCTTCCTCAATCTCTCTCCCTTGTGTTTTTTATACAGGGTCTCTCATTGAACCTGGAGCTCTCCCATTGGCTGGTTGGATAGCCAATGAGCTGCAGGGATCTGCTTGCTTCTGCCTTCACCGTGCTATGGCGATAGACACTTCCTGGTGCTTTCACATTTGTGCTGGGAATCAAACCCAGGTCCTTGTGTTTGCAATGCAAGCGTTTTATGAACAGAGCCATCTTTCTACCCCCTTGTCAGAGATTTTTTTTTAAAGGGAACACTAATAAATCTTAACAAGACCTTGTTATATGGTCCATAGATAACATAAGCAAACTCCAGCCCTATAAACTATCTTTACCTCGATTTTTTTATTTCCATTTTAATTTAATTTTGATTTTTCAAAATTATTATTACTGTGTGCATGTATTGTAAGCACAGGCAAATATGTACCAATGCATGTACGTTTGAGGTCAGAGGTCACCTCTGTGGTTCTCTTTCTACTTTTTGTGGGATCTAAAGATGGAACTCTGGTCCTTAGGGTTTCAGAGACAAAGGCTTTTCATCACTGCAGCCCTCTGTTCTCTTGAGTCAGAGCCTCCAGAGGCCAGAGTTCCACCTGATACAATGGTGCCCAAGATACCTGCAGACGAAGTCTGTTTCCCCTTCACATTTGGTCAAACAGTCCGCCACGCCTCCTGCCGTGAGCTGCTTCTTGGTGAGACTGAACAATGAAGCCCCTTGTGTGCTTATGTAGTCATCCAGCAAGTCCCCTTGTCCTGCAAGAAAAGTGGAAAACTGAGCAAATCGGATGAGGACGTCGTTCATTATCATGGCTGTGGAGTGTGTGTGTGTGTGTGTGTGTGTGTGTGTGTGTGTGCACACGCGCGCGCGCGCGCATAAGCACATGCACACGCATATCTCATGGCTTTTTAATTTATTTGCTTTTTACCAACCAAAGAACACTAGCTGTTATTTTGTTATTTGTGTGACTGAATGCATTATGGTAGGGGAAAAAAAAAAAAGACTCCTTTCTCAGATAAGCAGTTTCAGTGGTTTGTAATTGATTGAAAGTACAGCTAGACTGGCAGATTAGTAACTGAGGCCCATGCAGCCACCTCTCTATTACCATATAAGTGCAAAACTTTAGAGTAAATTATACCACTCACTATTGTTTGCCCTGTGATAAGCCAGTGAGACCCCAGACCAGCAACTTGTTTTCTTTTTTCTTTTTTTTAAATTTTATTTTATTTTATTTATTTTTCAATTTATTTATATTTCAAGTGTTATCCCCTTACCGGGTTTCCCCTCCTCCCAGGAGCCCCATCCCATCCCCCCCTTCTATGAGGGTGTTCCTCCACCCACTCACCACTCCCACCTCCCTGCCCTGAATTCCCTTACACTGGGGCATCTATCTAGCCTTCATAGGACCAAGGACCTCTCCTCCCGTTTTGCCTGACAATGCCATCCTCTGCTGCATATGTAGCTGTAGCCATGTGTACTCCTTGGTTGGTGGCTAAGTCCCTGGGAGCTCTGGGGGTCTGGTTGGTTGATGTTATTCATTTGCTCTTCCAGGAGAGAACATGGCATGGGATGCTGTTGATCGACTGTCAGTGACGTATGCTTTTCAATGATATATGACTTTTTTCTTGATGATGAAAGTATCTGGCATTTCAGGGAAAGTTATTAAAAAGTAGAGCCTGGTACAAATACTGGCTTCACTGTTGTTGTTGTTGTTGTTGTTGTTGTTGTTGAGACAAAGTCTTTCTATGTAGCCCTACCTGCTCTCAAGCAATCCTGCAGAATTACATATGTGTGCTACCATGATTTGATTTTTGTGTGAGATGCAGTCTAACACAGAGTCACTTGCTTTCCCTCTTGTCCACATAGAATGCAGTCCCAGCTGCCAGGTGTCCCCTGGGCTAAGGTACTAAAATGCTGGCTTAAGCTTAGACAACTCTGTTCCAAGCCTGAACCCCCACTACTACTCTTTTTGTGTAAATATTCATGATTTCCATAGGGGTGAGGGGACAAAGAGGTTAATGAACATAGCAAAGTCTTCATGGAATTAGGCAACATGGCAACCTTGACCTCTAGAGGGAAACGAAGCCAGATCCAGCAAGTTAACAAGTGACCAGGATCGGAAGCAGGAACACTTGAGAAGACAATCGGTAAATACAGACTCATCTTTGAAAGCCTACCCTCTCCCTCTCTGGTGACTCCATCCCTCCTCAATGCTCCAAACTGGAAGGCTGGGTAAAGAGTGGGGAGTCGGCTAATGCCTTTTACACTGTCAGAGCGCTTGCTATGGGCATAAGAGATTATGGAGAAATGGAACATTTTAGGCTTCTGTTCTATTCCAATTCAAGCTCCCACCTTGAGAGGACCCAAGCTTTGGGAATATGTAGAGCTGTGGGTGATTTGGAAGACACACGGTCATTCTGCACAGCGTGTCTAGACAGAGTTGAGTTGGGTTAACCTGTACAAAGAGTTCTCAGGGTGTGTGCCGAGGAAAGTCTCAGATGATGAGGGAGAGGAGAGAGCCCCCTGTTTGGACCATCGGCTTTGTGTCATGTTTGATGATGGACAGCAGCTGAGATCCACCCAAGGAGCTGCCACTCCAAAGACATGTCCCCAAGGGGAGCTGAATCTTTTCTTTTGTATTTGAAATTTTTCTCCAAGTCTTTATCTCTTCCGTTTACCTCCAGGGCTCGTGTAGAAAATAAGGGTTGTCCCTCAATAGAGGAATGGATGAAACTGTGGTACATTTACACAATGGAGTACTACTCAGCTATTAAAAACAATGAATTTATGAAATTCTTGGGCAAATGGATGTATCTGGAGGATATC
>NC_034610.1:4505005-4511743 GCF_900095145.1 Mus pahari
GGGAAGGCCTGGGCCAAGTAGTGGGAGTGGGTGGGTAAGGGAGCAGGGGCAGAGGGTATAGGGAACTTTTGGGATAGCATTTGAAATGTAAATAAAGAAAATAATGATAATGATAATAATAATAATAAAAAGCACTCTAAAAAAAGAAAATAAGGGTTAATATAGTATATTGATAAGGAGACTTGAAACAAATCTTTTAGTAGGAAAATTATTTCTCTGTTACAGATTAAAAATAGATGTGTATTACCATCAAAGCAAGGAGACTTTTTTCATCACTATGGTGTGCGTGCGTGCGTGTGTGTGTGTGTGTGTGTATGTGTGTGTGTGTGCCTATATATATGGTATGTGTTTATGTGTGGTGTGTGTTTGTATGTGTGTGTGTGTATGTGTGTGGTGTGTGTGCGTGTGTATGTATGTGTGTGTGTACCTGAGTGTGCAAAATTAAATCTCTGCTGAGCTTGATGACACTTTTTATCCTAGCACTTGGAAAGCAGAAGCAGGAGAGTTAAAGGATAGCCTGGTCTACATAGCAAGTTTCAGGCTGGCCAAAACTAAATAATATGACTTTGTCTCAAAAATACAAAAATCAGTAGTTCGTACACAGCTGTGGAAGACGCTTTTTTTGAATCCTCTCACGGGCTATTTCTGTGCAATAGGAAATGAAAGTCAAGCCATTTCTGCAGATAATGACAATAAGTACTTTGACAAAGACCTTATGAAGGAATGCCCCCTCGATTGGCAGAGATACATGTTGGTCCTACTGCAGAGAAGTTGGTTCTGACATTTCAGTGTGACCCTAAGCTTATCGTGTTCCCAATGCTAAGTTTCTATGGGTTTACGTAGGATACACACAAACACACACATGTGTCTAGGAACCCTGACCTCTCAATAGGTATTTGTTTAATTACTGCATATACGGGCAGTGGTGGCAACTGCCTTTAATCCCAGCATTTGGGAGGCAGAGGCTGGCGAATTTCTGAGTTCAAGGCCAGCCTGGTCTACAGAGCGAGTTTCAGGACAGCCAGGGCTACACAGAGAAACCCTGTCTCGAAAAACCAAAAACCGAACCGAACCAAAACAATTAGGGCTTAATTACTGCATATACATGTCACTTTAAAATGGACCTATGTGACTCATGGAAGCATCAGAGGCAGATGTGTACCTATGCAAAGCCTTCCTTCAGTCAAACAGAAGATACCAATGGAAACAGGATGGCTGAACAAAAGTTTCCAATCAGTCACACTGAAAACAAGGCAAAGAGGTAGACCATCTAACCCCACTAACTACCACCACCAGGAACTGAACCCAGGACCTCAAATATGCTAGCCAAGTGCTCTACCACTGAGCCACATCCCCCTCTAACTACATTTAGAGTCTTTAGTCATACCCCTCCAAAATCCCCCTTCATTTAGATTTACAAAGCCACTGGTGGCTTGCTCTGCCTGTTTATCCCTACCCAAACAGTATTCACAGGGAAATTGAATATATATGTTGAACTCCTCAGTCTGAGACTTTGAGCTGAAAATCTCATAAACCAATAAATAGCTCATTTAAATGAACTGCCCAAAAAGACACAGCAGATCTATTTTTAATAGATGGCTAGAATTTTTAAAAAACAGAACGAAACCTGTGCATCATCTTACCTGGTTTCAGAAGCAAGAGAAACAGAAGGATTACTTCCTTATGGTCCATGTTGGGACTGGACAACAGCACCTGGACAACTGTGTCCCAGTCCCCGGTGTTGACTTAAAGGGGAACAGAGGCATCCGCAAGCAAGGTAGTCCAATGAGGTTAATTATTCTCTGGGGCCCCCGCCACTGTATGCAGAAGGAGCAAACATTACCACGAACAGGGAGCTTACAAAATGTTTGAGCGGAGCCTGTGGCAGATGCTGGAAGTGATGGCAGTGGCCCTCCCCACTGGACCCCTCCACCCTGTTACACCCCCCTCCCTCCTCCTTCTTCCTTCCTCCCTCTTCTTCCCTCCTCCCAAGCCGCCATGTTGCCAGTGTCCTCTCATTTCTTTCTCTCTTTTTCCCTTTGCTGAGTGCCTCCCATATGCCAGGTTCTGCCAAGTGGTCCATACTCAGCCTCATTTGACCTTCCTGGCAATCGGTTGTACCCTGTTCCCATTTTCAGAAGAGGGGCCTGGGGTAACACATGATGCCTCCGTGTGTATTACGTAATGTGTATGAGCTTGTTTGTCATCCGTTATGTTGCGAGCAGCAGCTGGTTTTGGTTTGGTTTGGTGACCCCTCAGCTCTCTCCCAGCCCTGACGTTGACTCAGCAGTTTGACTAAGTCATATCATTTTTACAACACTGTCATATTCATGCTGCTTTCAAACTTAAGCAGCATATAACCTCTGTCCTGGTGTGCTTTAACCCTTGACCCACCTGTATAGTGAGACTCGGCATTGCCGGGCAAGGGCGAAACCATGGAGAGGCACCACTAGCCTACTGTGCAGTATTGAAATCCATTTGCGGGTTGGAAAAAGAACTCAGTGGTGAGGCTGGTGAGATGGCTCAGCGGGTAAGAGCACCGACTGCTCTTCTGAAGATCCTGAGTTCAAATCCCAGTAACCATATGGTGGCTCACAACCATCCGTAACGAGATCTGACGCCCTCTTCTGGAGTGTCTGAAGACAGCTACAGAGTACTTACATATAATTAATTTAAAAAAATTAAAAAAAAAAAAAAAGAACTCAGTGGTAAGTGAAGTACTTACTGCTGCTCCAGAGTTCAAGTCCCAGCACCCACATCAGACAGCTCACAGTCACTCATAACTCCAGCTCCAGGAGATCTAAAGTCCTCTTCTGGCCTTTGAGGACACACACACGTGTATGTATGTATGTATGTATGTATGTACGTACGTATGTATGTGTATATATAGGTATATACATATGTATGTGTATATAGTTATATATGTATATATGTATATATGTGTGTATACATGTACATATACACATATATGTACATGTATATGTGTGTATATATATGAATGGTATCTGTATGTATATATATGTATGCATATGCACATATATGTATATATGCATATATATGTGTGTGTGAACATATACACACACACATCTTCCACTTCCCAGTCCTTTCTTTTTGGGAGGTGGGGGGTGAGACAGAGTTTCTCTGTATAGTCCTGGCTGTCCTGGAACTCACTTTGTAGACCAGGCTGGCCTCGAACTCAGAAATCCGCCTGCCTCTGCCTCCCAAGTGCTGGGATTAAAGGCGTGCGCCACCATGCCTGGCTCCAGTCCTTTTTAAATATCCCCTCCAGTGTGGATCTCTCCACCGTATGAACTCACAGTATCATGGTAATACCCTCACCCATGGCACAAAACAAAAGTGGAGGGATACAGCTGCAAGACTATCTTTTTGTTTATTTGTTCTTGTTGCTCCTACTGTAGCCTGAGCTAGCCTGGAACTCGCAGTGATCCTCCTGTCTCTGCCGCCCGAGTGCTAAGATTGCAGGTGCATGTGTCTCTCTCTGCCAATCATCCCAACTTTAAGGGCAGAGCCTGAGCTTTTCCTGGCTGGACGCTCAGATGCTTTAAAGCCCCCCGTTTTATATTTGAAAAGATTTAGAAATGGACTCCTCTCTGTTGGTGTGGTATAAAGACAAGGCAGCCACTGATCCTCCCTGGCTACAAACTCCTTCCCATGACAACTAGGTACAGGATCAGGTGCCCCGACGTCTCAGGTAGAAGCTTGTATAGAATCCCATGAGAATAAAGCCCGTGCAGGAAAACCAGGAAGACAAGCAAGGAGAGGGAGGGGCAGGCAGCACGTCACATCACGTCATGTCACGTCACGTCACGTCACGGTGCTGGGCACTGCTCCTCCTTGAGGAAGCCAGGAGGTCTGTGAGACTCACGAAGCTGACAACTGTACGGGGCTCAGTCAACTTCGAGATGCACCAGGCCCTCCCTCAGTTCTACAGAAGCAGAGAAATGGCGTGGGAGATTCTCCTCGGTAGAGTCTCCAGCACCTGGGGTGAGAATGTCAGGGGAGTTCCTGTGAGGAAGCAGCCTTTGCTAATTGGTTCTCCCAGCTAGATTCAGTTGGAATTGGTTTCCTTGGCCTGTGACGTGTGCCCTGTGGGAGTGAATCGATGATGGTCACCCCTCTCCAGGAATGCACCGCACAGCAGACAGATGGGGGCACCTGAGTGTGAACACACCCTGATAATTTGTCCGCCAGCCTTCTCTCCTCATACGCACCACCGGCCTTACCTCCCCTTCCTTGAACCCGCTGGCCCAGTTTAATAAATTTGAAGCAATCCAAAAAAGTCAGTAACAAGCAGACATTTTTTTTCTTTCCAAAAGACTTTGGAGAAAATAAAACCAGATTTCACCAAATACATGGCTTTGCTATGCCACTATAAGTTGCCTTCCACTTAAAGTCTTGTTTTGGCCTTCCTCCTAGACAAGTAAGTCACCATAAGAATGTTATCAGAACTGTATGCCTACAAAACTTTTTGCCTGTTTGTTGTTGTAGTTGTTGTTGTTGTTGAGTGATTTTAAAGGTTTGAAACGTCCCTCACAGGCTCATGATTTTAAACACTAATCCCCACTTGGTGGCGCTGTCTTGGGAGGCTGTAGAACCTTTTGAAGGTGAGCCTTGGCTTGTGCCAGNGNGTTGCTGTGTTCCTCGTAGGCCATAGTTGTGAGCAAGATACCTGGTATTTTCGCTGCCGCAGACAGGGGTCTATTCAGCAGAAGGCTGCTCAGTTGAAACAAATTCTTCTTTCAAGCTGTTTTTGTCTGGATTTTTCCCTGTGGTGAGAAAAAATAATTAATGCAGGAAGAATTTGTGACTATTTTGTCTGACTGTGACTGTCCTCCAAGCCAAGCAACAGGCACCTTGCAGATATCAGCTGGTTATCCCAGCAGGGCTTGTGCGGTGTTCCATCCCCTTATGGAAGGTCAGGGAGGGTCATGAGGCCCTCAACTCAGTATCTAGTTGTTCCCAACAACCTGCTGTATGCAACTCTACCCTAAAACCACATGGTCTTTGGGAAGGGCTAGAGTACATAGACTGGGAAAGGGTAGGGAATGGAAGTCTCCATCTGTGTGACTATGGGAAATCTGTCATCCCACTGGGTAAAGAGTGTCTGGCCTCTTGAAGGAGGAACACGCACACTCCTGTAACCCCTCCTCTGTGTTCTATAAGGAAGCCCAATAAATTCATCTGTCTCCCAGAGTGAACTTTAGTGGAATCATGCCTTGGTTTTAGTATTGGGACACTAGGAGGAGGAAGAAGAAGAAGGTGAGGAGGAGGAGGAGGAGTCATTCTTTATGTCTCCCCCCCCCCAAGAAGGAATTTTGGCAACAGTGCACTCCCAACAAAATTCTAGACTACACTTAATTCTGCTGTGTTATTTTGTACATCAGACTGCCTCCTAAAGGCCCTGTGACTGTATTATTCTCTACTGTGACAGCCAGAGCAGGGCAGCACAGAGCACATACGCACAGCTATGATGACACAGGGCTCCATACCCTGAGAGGGAAAGAACATGGGCGGGTTGCGGAGGGAGTGTGTTGCTCAGCTGTGAACGAGGGTAAATGCCTGGAGACTTCCACTCGGTGAGTCCTACGTTAGCCTCCTGAATCCTGGGGGCTGGAAGAGAAAATCTTAACTGAGAAAATATCTCCATAAGATTGCCCTGTATGCAAACCTGTGAGGCATTTTCTTGATTAATGATTGATGTAGGTGATCCCCGCCCACTGGGAGGTGGTGCCAACCGTAGGCTGGTGGTCCTGAGGTATAAAAAGAAGGCAGGCTGAGCAAACCAGGGGGAGCAAGCTGGTAAGCAGCATTCTTCCATTATCTCTGCTTCAGTGACTGGCCTGACTTCCCTCAGTGATGGAAGTATAAGGCAAAATAAACCCTTTCCTCCCCAAAGTTACTTTCAATCATGGCTTTCATCACAGCAATAGAAACTGTAACTTAGTCAGATGGGGAGATGGGGTTCCAGTCCCACCTGAGGCTGAAGCTGTGGCCAGGTACCCCATGTCACTGGCCTGAGGTTTACACCTGCTAGCGACTTTACATCCGAGTTCTACCCTCCGCCTGCTCCAGGCTCTGCCAAGTAGAAGTTGTTGTTCTAGGACATTCCCTCCCCATGAGGTCTGTCATTTCAACACAAACCACCAGGGCTCCCGGGGAGATGGCAAGGTGGGTGATGCACTTGCTACCCAAGTACAAAGACCCGCGCTTGATCGCTAGAACCCACATGAAGCCAGGCACAGTCACTTCTAAGATGAGATGGGAGGTCAGGAAAGAATCCCCCAGAAACTCAGTGGGCCAGGTAACCTGATGCATGCAGCAGCAATCAAAAGAAGTCTCCCCAGAGAAGATGGGCGCAGAGACTCAGCACCCAAGGTGGTGATTTCTATGTGTGCAGTATCACACACACACACACACACACACACACACAGACATATACACAGAGAGAGGGGGGAGGGAGGGAGAGGGAGAGGGAGTGTCTTAGTCAGGGCTTCTATTCCTGCACAAACATCATGACCAAGAAGCAAGTTGGGGACGAAAGGGTTTATTCGGCTTACATTTCCATACTGCTGTTTATCACTAAAGGATGCAGGACTGGAACTCAAGCAGGTCAGGGAGCAGGAGCTGATGCAGAGGCCATGGAAGGATGCTGCTTACTGGCTTGCTTCCCCTGGCTTGCTCAGCCTGCTCTCTTATAGAACCCAAGACTACCAGCCC
>NC_034610.1:4515221-4524137 GCF_900095145.1 Mus pahari
ACAAAAAGAAATCTAATGTCACAGTATGTGGGGGACACAGACAAGAGGAAGCAGGAAAGAAAACTGAGCACATGCTAAGGCTGGTGCCCGGCTCCAAGATGTTGCGGCTTTCTGCCTGTGATAATGAATATAGCATGAACTAGTAGTCTCTGGGATGTGGGATGATGGGTACCAGGGGCCTCTTAGGACTCTATTTATAAAAATCTAATGTGCTCACAATTAATTCAAAGCAAAACTGTGTATGCATTTGGATATATGTGTGTGAATATTTTAGGATCACCTAGGGGTGGTTGATGCTTGTACCAGTTAAAGAAAATTTAGTGATTACAAAGCAGTCGGGGAGAGGTATGTAAGTTACAGAATTTCTCACTCAGCTGACTGCTGTGGGCTTGGGATGGGGAGAAGAGAGGCACCTTGCTAGCTCTCCATTCCCCTGGCTAGAGAACAGAGGATCATTAAGGACGGGCCTTTGTGATCTGAGGAGCATCATCTACTCCCAAACCCAGAATTGGGCGCCTGGGAGGATCCTAGGCTGTTTCCACCCCGTGGGTCATTAAGGCAGCCGTCCATCTCCATACCTAGCTAGGACGCAGTGAGATCCACTTCCACATTGCCACTGGACCCTAGGTTATGACAATTCTTCTTCTCACTCACTAGGCCCCAATGCTCCCCAGTCCACACCAGTGTCTGAGTGTGAAGGTGAGAGGGTACGGGGGGTGGGGGGCATGATAACAAACATCACTACAAGAACTTCTCCCTTCAGTGTGTGTTTCTTCGATGGGCACAATGTTCAGTAGGGTGCTGAGTGTGGGGTGTGTCAGGAGTGTGCCAGACACTATTCCAGCCCTGGTTGGGAGGTGTTTCTCTAAGGAAAGAGATCTACATGGAGGATAAGAACACACCAGGAGGCTGAGAAAGGAGGAGATGCATGTGCCAAGTATGGAATGTGGGTGCCCTGGTGTAGGCCATGGAGGGATTCAGGTTGCTGTAAGGGGTGGTCCCACTATCAGGCTGCCTGTATCATATCAAGGAGGTCAGACTTGAACAAAAACACAGGCAGGTACAGCGAAGGCCTTCAAAATCCAAGGCTAGCCTCAGTGCCAGACAGGAAGAATAGTTAAAGACTTTTAGCCTTTTAGGTGCTGGGGCAGCTACTCTGTCACTTTCAGGGGAGTGACTCGATGGGACATATATACAGCTTGCTGAGTCCAGCTAAGTGAATATCAACTCAATTTCCCTTTGGCTGCACTCCAAAACTTTCTACATCTCTCCAAAGATCACCCAATACAAAGGCAGGGATTTTAAAAAAAAAATCGTAATGAATTGGAACTAAAATTTTTCAAATTTTTATATACTTACAAAAGTATATGATCCAATAAACACTCTGGAAGCCAGGAAAGGTCCCGTTGAAGGCACCTTTTGGCATGAAATGGATCACCCAAAACACACTGTTTTAACAGCCATTTTCAACCTTTGGATTGTGACCCCCTTCAGGCGGTTTCACAGGTCAAATGTCCTGCATATCAGGTATTTGCATTGCAATTAATAACAGTAGCAAAGTTGTAGTTATGATGTTGTAACAAAATGGTTGGGGGGGCCACTAGAGCAGGAAGAACGGTTAAAGGTTGGCAGTGTTGGGAAGGTTGAGAGCTGCTAGCTTAGAATAAGAATGGCTCCTTTATTATCTCTCTCAGTCACAGCAGCGTTGGCTCCGTCAGGCAGTTGTGTTATTTGGGGTCTCGTGTGGTTTGGGGTCTCGTGTGGTTTGGGGTCAGATGGTGGCTACATAGCTTCCTTGCTCATCTGACCGGTGTTGGCCCCAGCTATCCCTGGTCCTTCAGCAGGGACTGTCCACAAGGGCAGACCTGGATGAACACAGTGGGACACAAAGGAAAGGGAAAGGCAAAGCAGAAAGTTGTCAAAGTGGGAAAGGGACTTGGTGGCAGGGGAACTCACAGGCATAGGTAGAGGGTAAGCGGGGTGACAAACGTGACCAGGATGTACTATACACATGCATGAAATTGGGAAAGAACAAGCTAACTTTCTTAATGGCCCCCTTAAAATTCCTCTTCCTCCTGCCCCCTACCGGCTACAGATCAAATCTTTGGAATTCTTGGCCTTACTGGCTTCAAGCACTTTGAAGGTCAAGCTAGGACTCTTACTCCCAACAGAGGAGTCCAGGGTATAAAAAGCTTTTCAAGGTCACAGTCATTACTAGGTAAAGTGACTTAGATATGGATTTTATTAGTGGCTAACTTAAGCGTTCCATTATCTCGAAAATACCTGTAATTGCCTGGTATAGCAGAGCATGTCATTAATCCCAGCACTAGGGGGCAGAGGAAGGCACATCTCTGTGAGTTCCAAGCTAGCATGGTCGATATAATGAGCTCCAGGCTAGCTAGCTAGGGCTATACAATGACACCTTGTCTTGAAAATAAACTCTCTCTCTCTCTCTCTCTCTCTCTCTCTCTCTCTCTCTCTCTCTCTCTGTGTGTGTGTGTGTGTGTGTGTGTGTGTGTGTGTGTGATAACTACTAGGTGTGGCGGAGTTGTTGGCTCTCTGCCAGCAGAAGCCATACTGACGGCAGCATCCTGCAAACCTGTTCTCCACGTTGCACGCACCAGCTGTGCTATGTCATGCGTTATTCTCCAGAGTTTTCTCCTTCCTCTTATTTCCTGCTAATTTGGAGGTCATGGCATGGAAACTCACCCATAGCCATGCCTGTGGAAACCAGCCAAGCCACGATCTGACCCCCAAACCCAGGTTTTAAGGGATTCCCTTTAACCATCACATCGACTTCTTGGGCGGGGGCAGTGATAACGCTGGCCACTGTGCTGTTTGTGATTTGGTTTAATCGTCATCCTGTAACTATGAAGGAAGTACTAACCTTATGATTCACAAGTACCGACTGAGTACGATGAGCTTCTAACAGAGTCAGTAACTTGTCCCAGGTCGCACAGCCAGCGAAACCAGCTAGAGCGGGGATTATTAGCATCAACGTCATGCGTGCCCTTCACTCTCGTGCCTTGCTGCTGCAGACCACTCCAGCCACGTCGCTACCATAGCCGTTTGTGGCGAGACTCAGCCAAGCACTTGTCAAGTACCTACCCTCTTCGTTCAACCCTTGGAAGCCCAGAGGGGCAAACCCAAGCAAAGTACCGAAAGAGAATTCAAGCCAGTGCCCATGGCGTACAATGCTCACTGTAGACCACCAGGGGGCGCATGACCTACTCTAGACTGTAGATGACCGAACTTGACTGGGTGTGTGCCTTTCGATGTTTCGCTCTCAGCTCGCAGGGTATTTTTGGTTGGTTTGATTTGATTTGAGGTTGTGGTTGTTGTTTCTGGTGTTAACAGGAATATAGTCCAACGGGAGCTAAATTCTAGGAGGAGCCATACTACAGACTAATTCTATCCTGTGTCCCCAAATCTATACAGGACATGAAGGTGCACCTGTTAAAATGAATGAAGGGCTCCTCTCTGGGTTCCTTTGTTATCTATCATGTATGCCATCAGGAACGCCCATTTCATAGGCAAAGTCAACAAACAGGCAACTGGTCACCTCACCCAACATCTCTTGGGGGCCTCCCTCTGAGGAGAATTGTTCCTTTTGCAAAGTGGGGAAAATCACGAGGGAAAAAAGTTTAGGCCACACAATGTGGAAAAGTTGTCTCGCCTCAAGGGCTTGGCTTTGCAGAACATTATCCCGAAACCATGTCCTCTGAGGGATCCCAGTTCCTGGAGGTAATTCCTCTGACACACTCTGAATTAAATCCAACCCAGAGAGGTGCTGGCTGAGCTGGGGAAAACTATTGCTACATCAAAGAACAACTTTCCCCCCTTTCTTTCAGGTCATTTACAAACTTTATCCTCAGCCACCCATGGTTTGGAAATGTTACACTTTCTGAAATACCGATGAGAAATTTTTAAAACAAAAGTATATAACCACAGTGGCTGACAGAGGGCGCCAATTACACATTTTTTTTTCCTGCAGCCCAGGCTACTGGAAACTCCAGGTTACAAATCGGTTGCATTTGCCTACAAAGCTCATGAAGTCATCAAAGTGGATGGAACTAGAAAATATCATTCTGAATGAGGTAACCCAGACCCAAAAGGACATACATGGTATGTACTCACTGATAAGTGGATATTAGCCCTGAAGTTGCTTACCCAAGATACAACTCACAGACCATATGAAGCTTACAAGAAAGAAGGCCCAGGTCGGGCATGGTGGCGCACGCCTTTAATCCCAGCACTCGTGAGCCAGAGGCGGGTGGATCTCTGAGTTCAAGGCCAGCCTGGTCTACAGAGTGAGTTCCAGGACAGCCAGGGCTACACTGAGAAACCCTGTCTCATAAAACCAAAAGAAAGAAAGAAAGAAAGAAAGAAAGAAAGAAAGAAAGAAAGAAAGAAAGAAAGAGAAAGAAAGCCCAAGTGTGGATGCTTCAACCCCACTTAGAAGGGAAAACAAAATAATCACAGGTGGCAGAGGGAGAGAGGGATTTGAGTGGGAGAGGGGAAGGAGAGGAAAAAAGGGGGGGCAGGATCAGGTATAGGAAGAGACAGGAGAGAAGAAGTCCAGAGGACCAGGGGAATGAATAGAAGTAGTAGCAGTAGGGGATAGGGAACTTGGAGAACCACTAGAAAGTCCCAGATGCCAGGGATATGCGAAGGTCCCAGGACCCAATGGAGATGACATTAGCCAAAATGCCCAACAGCGGGAGATAGAGCCTGAAGAGACCACCGCCGGTAGATAGGCATGGCTCCCAGTAGAGGGAGGGGGCTACCCACCCATCTAAAAATTTTAACCCAGAATTGTCCATGTCTAAAGGAAATGCAGGGACAAAAAAAATGGAGCAGAGGCTAAAGAAAAGGCCATCCAGAGACTGCCCCATCTTGGGATCTATCCCATCCACAGACACCACACTGTTGCTGATGGCAAGATGTGCTAGTAGACAGGAGCCTGGTATGGCTGTCCTCTGAGAGGCTCTGCCAGCACCTAAGGCAGATGCAGATACTCACAGCCAACCATTGGTCTGAGCCTGGGGAGCCCAATGGAAGAGTTAGGGGGAGGAAGGAATGAGCAACCCTACAAGGACAACAACAGTGTCAATTATCTGGACCTCTCAGAGCTCCCCGAGACTAAACCACCAACCAAAGGGTATGCATGGGCTGCTCCCACGGAGCGGAGGACTATCTAACCTCATCTGGCATCCGTGGGAAGGGAGGCACTCGGTCCTGTTGATGCCCTAGAGAAGGGGGGTGCTAGAGGAGTAAGGCAGGAGTGGGTAGGTGGGGGAGCAGCCTCTTAGAGACAAAGGGAGAGGCAATGGGATGGGGCTTGTGAAAGGGAGGCTGGGAAGGGTGATAATATTTGAAATGCAATCAAATAAAATGATTAATAAATTTTAAAAAAAGAATGTACTATTTAAAAAAAATCAGTTGCATTAACCATGCCTCAGTGACTTCAAGTAGCAGATAGGTCCATGTCCTTCTAAAACTGCAAAACTTGGGTTAATACCAGCTGGAAACCCAGTCTAAAGGCCCTGGATGAGAGCTGGTGCAAGCACACGACCAGTTCTGGTATTTACGAGAGAAGCCGCTGGCCACAGCTGCAGCTGTCTGCATTCCTGCAGTATCTGGGCTTTACAGGCAGGTGGTCCTTCCTCCTTCCCTCCCCTCCCTCCCACAGTTCTCCACAGGGCAGCCAGTGTCCCCACCTTTCAGGGCAAGTAGGAGCAGGACAGTCACCCGCTCTACCACAGGGTTGGGTGTTCTCGTCCCCAGTGCTGAGGGAGCTCATCCTAACCGAAGCCCGGAGCTGGACCCCAGCAGGCACTGCCTACAGTCTGCTAGAAATGAGAGTCAGTCCGTTGATGAGAAAGCTTGGTACTCGAAATCCTTGAAATAATGACAAGTCTAGGAGAAAAAGGTTTGGAGAAGAACTTCGTGCTTGGGTCCTTCAGGATTAGGTCTAATGGTGAGATAAAGGGTGGGTTAAGAAGAGAGGGGAAAATCAAAGCAAGAACATGAGGAAGAGGAAGCCAGTATAGTGGGCTATGCTGCCTCTGCCTACGTAGTCTTCCTGGTAAGCTTCCTCTTGCAGCTTCTGCCTCAGGCTGTGGATGCGTTCTTAGCATCCCAAGTCTGATGTCAAAGACAATAGATGCTGTTCTGCCTAGCTTTAACTGTTACCTTGACGGAGCATCACCTAAGAAGGGTGTCTCAATTGAGGGGTTGCCCAAGCAGGTATGTCAGCAGGGAATTGCCCTGATTGTTAATTGAGATGGAGGGCCCAGCGCACTGTGGGTAGCACCATTCTTTGGGCAAATGGTCCCACGAGCAAACCACCAAAGGACATCCTCCAAAACTCCCACTGTATTTTCTTGGCTGTGAGTTCCCCGGTTAGAGATAAGATAGCAAGGAGGGCCGTCTTCCAGTTCCTGCTTGCATCCTTGTCCCAGCTTCCTTCAGTGATGATCTGTGACCCGGAAGTGTAAATGACCTGGAAGTGTAAGCCAAATAAAACCCCTCCTCCCCGAAGTCGCTTTTGACCCAAGTGTTTTATTACAGCAAAAGAACAAAACCAAAACAGAAAGCTCGCCATAAACCTGGGCGTTGGTTGGCTCTGTCTGAAGCAGGTTATACAGACCATGGGTGAGAGACAGGAGGATTCACTCAGAGGAAAGGCATGCATGTGCCTGTATGAAGCCTAATGCTTCGCTCTAGCAAACCTTTGGAGATCGAGGTAGTGACCTTAATGTTTTGTATCATAGATTTTATTTGCTTGCTCTAGAGTTTGGCCACCTTAAATCTCTCTTTTCTATTTAAAAAAAAAAAAAGAAAAAGAAAAAGAAAACTTTACTGCTAAGATTAGCTTCACACTTTCCCTCCACTATTTTTTTTTAAAGACAGGGTTTCTCTGTGTAGCCCTGGCTGTCCTGGAACTCACTTTGTAGACCAGGCTGGCCTCGAACTCAGAAATCCGCCTGCCTCTGCCTCCCGAGTGCTGGGATTAAAGGCGTGCGCCACCACGCCCAGCTCCCTCCACTACTCTTTAAGCTTCAGTGACTAATAATCAGTACTCCCACTGGTATGCCTAATAACCACAAACATTATTTTGAAATTGTATGTGTGTGGATATGCATGTTAACATCTGTGCCTGAGGCCAGAAGAGGGTGTCAGATCCCCTGGATCTGGAGGTATAAGTGGCCGTGGGCTCCTGTACATGAATACTGGGAACCAAACATGGGTCCTCTGTAAGAGCAGCTTGCAAAATTATTTTTTCTTACATATGAGTGCGGAGTATTATATTTTGTACTGTATGTTGTTGCATCTCACTAATAATAATTGTAAAAGTTTTTTTAAAAGTACGTATTTTACACATATTTAATCATGTAACATAATGACTACTACAGATGGATAGCTTAGCGTCTCCATCATCTCACACAGTTGCCCATTTTTCTTACCTATGGTAAGGGCAGTCAGAATCCGCTCTTTTAGCAAGAGTCCCATCTGACCCCTTAACGATCCGCCATTCTACTGCAGGATATTAGGTCCTCCCACCTACCCAAGATGCCCTTTAACTGAAGACCCGTGAAATAGCCCGCCAAGAGAAAAGCCCAGTGAAATCCGGTCAAGCAACAAGTTTCTCTTATCAGTAGACATTCTAAAAGCTGAGGAAACTTCACCCCTGAGGGAAAGGGACAAGGCAGTGTCTATCTTCCTCCAGCCCTTCCCCGGCCTTTCAAAGATCTCTGTGACAAACCAAACTGTGTTTCCTCAAAGTCGTCCTAAGGAACCAAGGCGTTTTATGGGCTTTCTCACGGTGCATGGATGAGGGCATCACTGACAGAAACACGGGGGACTCTGGCAGCCGTACTAGAAAGTCTGTACCCATCAAGGTCAATGGCTTCCGCACAGCAGTCCCTTTCCCCTGGCCTTCCCAACCTGCATACTTTAGGCCCTCCCTCCTCCCAAAGCCCCCGAGGCTATGTGCAATGAGTGTAGAACTGCATAAAACTGGTTGGGAAGGACAGCTGGGTGTTCAGGTAAGGGTCTTGTGACGACCGTTCTTCCACCCCCTCTTTCTGTGAGGGGACATTTCTGTCAGCCGGCCCAGCTGGGGTGATATTCCACAGACAGAAGCAGTTAAACTCCAGAAGATTGGTGTTTGGCTTGGAGGATAATCCGTAGAGCGCGTGCTGTGCACTGACACACAGGGGAAGGCCTGATCCACACGGGAAGCGCCCTTTGGTCCAGATCACTGGTGAGTTGTTACCGTCTTTCTTACTACAGTGGAGGGCAAGTATGCCCCATCTGGTGTAGCTGAGGGGAAATCCATTGCCATCATTACAGACCATGGCAGCAGCTACAGTTTTTCCCGCCAGGGCATTTACCACTCCCCCCCCCCCCCAGATGGCAGCTCTTCAATGTCTGCTGAGCCCCCAGGTCCTAACTCTTACCTCAGAACAAGCAGAGCCCAAAGCTTCAGGCCTTCCCCTGTCCTTCATCAGTGAAGGTGAGAACACAAGACTCTGGAGAAGGTTCTGCACTCTGGATTCGGTCCAGGGGACCAAGGAGACCACTTGGCCAGAGCACCCTGTTGTTGTTAACTACACAGAGTTGTTCATTTTCTGTTATTAGTTCAGCTTTCATGGTTAAGAACCACCCTGACGTCAGCTTCCCACCCTCACCTATGAGACAAACCACAGAGTCAATTAAACTATATTCATTTAAGATGCTAATCCCATAGGGGGGAAGTAACAACACACTTACCAGCATTCTCCCAACCTAGGATTCCATGGAGGCTTGGATGCTCTCAAACTTGGCGTTCTTCTGTCTGGACCCTTCTGAGCGGGATTTCTGGCGTGCACTACCACAGCTGCTTTGGCTACAGGGTTTTCATTTCTCTCT
>NC_034610.1:4524277-4536336 GCF_900095145.1 Mus pahari
AAAAACCAAAAAAAGAAAAAAAGGAAAAAGAAAGAAAAGAAAAGGTGCTGGGAATGGTTCTGAACTCCTCGGATTTGTCAAGAATTATTTTCTAGTCGGGCAGTGGTGGCGCATGCCTTTAATCCTGGCACTTGGGAGGCAGAGGCAGGTGGATTTCTGAGTTTGAGCCCAGCCTGATCTACAGAGTGAGTTCCAGGACAGCCAGGGCTATACAGAGAAACATTGTCTTGGGAAACCAAAACAAACAAACAAACAAAGAATTATTTTGTAAGCTACCATGTTGGTCTATTCCAGGAGAAGTGTCCCGGGCATTTGAGAATCAGGTATGTCAGGTGTGTCCTTTGGTGTCAGGTGAAATACTCAATCCATGTCCCATAGGGCTGCGGGTTGTACTACTTTCTTCCTGCCTAGGTCAGTGGTTCTCAACCTGTGGGTCACAACAACTCCTTTGGGGGTCAAATGACCCTTTCACAGGGGTCACATATCAGATGTTTACATTGCAGTTCATAACAGTAATGAAATTACAGCTATGAAGTAGCAATCATTTTACAGTCGGGGGTCACCACATGAGGAACTGACTGTATTAAAGGCACGCGGCATTAGGACGGTTGAGAACCACTGCTCCAGATGATGTAACTGTGTGGAGAGGGATGGGTTAAAGTTTTCTACTGGTGTTGTTTTGTTTTGTTTGTTTGTTTGTTTGTTTGTTTGTTTTGGTTTTTCAAGACAGGGTTTCTCTGTATAGCCCTGGCTGTCCTGGAACTCACTTTGTAGACTAGGCTGCCCTCGAACTCAGAAATCCGCCTGCCTCTGCCTCCCGAGTGCTGGAATTATACTGGTGTTGTTTTATTGCCTGTTCCTCCCTTCAGACCTGTTCGTACTTATGTTCTGTATTTAGGGGTTTTACCGTTAGGTGCATATAAGTTACTCTTTGTTGTATCTTTGGTAACTCACACTTTAATTATAGGATGAACTTCGTCAGTTTCTTCTTTATTATATATATACATGCACACAAAAAATTTGACATAATTTATAGATAGAAACATGTTAACTCAGTAATACACACACACACACACATTTTGACAGTTTGGCTCATAAAAATCTGACATTTCTTTTACATAACCACAACAGCATTTCAATGTGCTTTTTAAAAGTTAAAAATAAATCATGGCTGAGGCTGGAGAGACAGCTCAGCAGTTAAGAGAACTTATTGCTCCTAAAGAGAATCTGGGTTTAGTTCCTGGCCACTACATGGCAGCTCACAACTCTGGCTTCAGGAGATTCAATGCCATTCAATGGCATCTGTGGACACTGGACATGCACATTGTGTACATATGTGTATGCAGGCTAAATACTTAAACATATACAAACAAATAAATATTTTAAACACAGCAATAATAGCAATAGCAATAATATTTTATGACTACTGCTATTGGTTAAGAGCATTTACTGGTCTTGCAGGGGACACGTGTTTCATTCCCAGCATTCACAGTCGGGGCTCACATCTACCTGTTACTCCAGCCCAGATGATCAGACACCCTCTTCTAGCCTTTTTTGCAGGTACCTGATCATACACACGTACACACCACATACAATTTAAAAATAAAACAAATCTTTTTTTTTTTTTTTTTTTTCGAGACAGGGTTTCTCTGTGTAGCCCTGGCTGTCCTGGAACTCACTTTGTAGACCAGGCTGNCCTCGAACTCAGAAATCCNCCTGCCTCTGCCTCCCGAGTGCTGGGATTAAAGGCGTGTGCCACCATGCCCAGCCTAAAAAATAAAACAAATCTTAAAAAACAAAAGAAAGAAGGAAGGAAGGAAGGAAGGAAGGAAGGAAGGAGGGAGGGAGGGAGGGAGGGAGGGAGGGAGGGAGGGAGAGAGAGAGAGAGAGAGAGAGAGAGAGAGAGAGAGAGAGAGAGAGAAGAGAAAAAAGTTCTTAACTTCATGTAGTATCCTGGCTATATGTCACTATCCATGACTGTAATGTCACATAGTAGGTTGGCTGTGTATTAACGGCCATGAGCGACTTCAGAATGCTTGTTATACTTGTTGCTACTGCCCCTATGGCCTGGATCATCTAGAATCATTCTATGCAACACAATTTTTTTTTCTCATTGTTATTTGCATTTTATTTCCCCTATCATCAGAGATTTTATCTGCTAGCTTTCTCCTGGGTAGTGTGCTGCAAACTTACCCACTCTGATTTGCTTTTTAACAATGTTCTCAAAAAAAAAAAAAAAAAAGCCCTACCCTTCCAGTCAGCAAGCTCTACCCTCTCAAAGTTGCCAGTGTAAAGACTAAAGGGAAGCAAGCCTAGGGCTAGGCCACCCATGGAGGACGAGGTCATGTGACTGCTACAGCATCTCTCTGCAAAGCCTCAGTGGCAAGTCAGTTTGCAGCAGTTACTTCTGACTCCTCAACTAAAGGAAACAGCAGGCGCCACCAACTGTGTGGCTGCCAGACACCATGCTGTTTTCACACAAGCTGTCTAACGCCCAAAGCCCACAGCATTTGCTGAACCCGGGCGTGGCTACCAGGGTTTCAGAGAAAGGCAAGAGAGAAGCCGAGAGGGCTCTGAAGGGGACTATAGCTGCTGCCCCACCCAGGGCAGGGTTATACTCCTAACCCAAGGGCATCCCGAAATAGCATGGACTGAGGATGCGCGCTTGCTCACCTCACCTCATACAGCAGAGTACTGACTATGTGCCCCCATGACCCAGTGTCTAAGTGGGGTGTGATACATCGAATGAGAAAGTGCGGTGTCATGTGTCATCAGCCTGGGAAATGACCATGATTCAAAAGACAGTTTCTACTGAATGAGTATCAAATTCACATCACCCTAAAGCTGCAAGACTGAAAGTAGACCGCTTGTGGTCAGGGAGTGTGTAGTACCCGTATTTCCCCTGCTTCTTACATCATAGCCTGCCGGGACTGTTTCCTAAGCAGGAGTGCTCAGCAGATCATTCAACAGCCAACCCTTTCTTTTGTGATCGTTAACAAACTGAATGATTGACACTTAGGGAAATTCTGTCGTGTTATCTACAGGGCCTCCAACCACAGCCCCTGAATTCAAGTAACTATCTCTAAGAATAGGGGATCCTTGGGGGGGACAGATGGCTCAACAATACTGGCTTCACAAGCAAGAGAACCAGAGTTCAGGTCCCAGAGCCTATGTAAATGGCAGGCGAGGCATGGTGAGTCACTTCCAGCTCCAGTCTCAGAAGCCAGAAGCCAGGAGATCCCTGGCACAAGCTGGCTAGCCAGCCTGACCAACACAGGAAGCTCTGGGTGTGAGTGAGAGACTGTGTGGTGGCTTGTATGTGCTTTGGCCAGGGAGTGGCACTATTAGGAGGTGTGGCCTTGTTGGAGTAGGTGTTGCGCTGTGGGTGTGGGCTTTAAGACCCTAGTGCTAGCTGCCTGGAAGTGAGTCTTAAACTAGCAGCCTTCAAATGAAGATGTAGAACTCTCAGATCCTCCTGTACCATGTCTGCCTGGATGCTGCCATGCTCCTGCCTTGATGATAATAGACTGAGCCTCTGAACCTGTAAGGCAGCCCCAATTAAATGTTGTCCTTAGAAGACTGCCTTGGTCATGGTATCTGTTCACAGCAGTAGAACCCTAACTAAGACACCTTGATCAAAAAGCAAGGTGGAGAACAGTTAAGAAGTCTCCAGTCATTGCCCTTAGGCCTCCACACATGCATTGCTTACATACACATGTGCTCCCACCCACATACAACAGTCACACACATGCACAGATGCACGCTGTGTAAAAAAACGTAGAAAGCATAGAGAAGCCTCCATGGTAGACTGTCTGAGGGTGGTGACCCAAGGGGGCAGTCACTTCTTTCCTGGGACATCGCCCATTGAGGGTGGCTCTTCTCATTGATCCAGTTGCATGAGGAATGAATTGGTTGTGTTGAAATGAATGAGTGTGTGAGCCTCCAGCCTCTTCCAAGAACGTTAATTAACCTTGAGAACTACTTTGCCTTTAAATTTTTTACAGTAAGAGCCAAAAGTGGCTAAAAGGCACATTAGTTAATTTTCCATCACGGTGACAAATAGGTGAGGAAAAAACCCAACTTGATGGATTTGTTCTGACCCCAGGTTCAGCGGGTTGAGCCTGTGGCTGACTGGCTCCACTGAGTTCAGCTTGAGGGAAGGAAGGAAGGAAGGAAAGGCAGCAGTGGGGATGTTAGGATAGATCAGAGGTGTTCACCTCAGGGTGGTCGGGAAGGAGAGAGAGACAGAGACAGAGACAGAGACAGACAGAGAGACAGAGACAGACGGAGAGACAGAGACAGACGGAGACTGACTTGGCAGTCAAGAAGCAAAGAGACGGTGATGAAGAGGCTGGAACCATGCGTACCTTTTGGGGGTACACCCCAGTGACCTACGTCTTTCAGTCAGACTTCTGGTTTCTACAGCCTCCCAATAATCTGTTCAATTATGAATCTGCCAATGGCTTAATCCATTGATTAGGTGGGCACCAAATTGATTCACTGACTTCGAGTCATCTCTGAGTATGGCCTTGGGTAATCAAGTCTTAACTGCATGAGCCCTTTGGAGGGCCACTATAGCCAAAGCATAAAACAAAGATTAGCATGAAAAGCAAGACAAGACTGATGTGCTTCCGCTTATTCACACAACAAACACATACGTATAATACCACAGGGTCCGGGATGCAATTTAAACAGTGACAATCAGGAAGGGTCACTGTACTTCCATGGGATAAAATCTACAATGCGGAAATGCAGGTGTAGGATAGCCAGAGCGCCATGGAGCCTTCGGGGAGAGCAGGGTTACCGGGAGACTCGGAAAGTTGCTCGTAGATTGAAGTCTGAAGGAAGACTGAGCTAGAGGCGATGGATTGAGGGCATGCGGATGGAATCATCTTCTCTGTAGACAGAACAGTGCTAGCAAAGACCCAGAGCTCCGTGACAGTTGTGTGAAAGGAATACCGGTCAAGCAACCATCGTCAAAAAGGAAGGGGGGAAAGCATAAGACCACGATCCAATCATGCAGGTCTTTACCAAACACCAGAGAATGGTGTATCAGATTTTGCATATGGGCAAGAGGCTGTTGAAATGATAAGAGCACAAGGTGAGAAGAGCATGAAGTATTGTCACTACCTTGGAAGGAGGTGGCTTGGGGCTACTAAGATGGAATGGAGCTGGGGAGGCGTTACGAAGGTGTGGGGAGAGGTGCACCCTGATTGTATAAAGGGCGGTGATGCCTAAGTGCTCAGGAAGAGCAACAGGTCGGGGCATGGAAACTGAGTGCAGGAACATCGAAGAAGATGCGCGCAGATGTACCTTCCTGACAGTCCGAGTAAAAATGGCCTTGAAGAAAGAACTTTCACCTTGCAAGTCTGAATAGTCACATCCTCTAGCCCCCCTTTGCAGAGAGCCCTTCACCTGGAAAGGGAGAGAGAGAGAGAGAGAGAGAGAGAGAGAGAGAGAGAGAGAGAGAGAGAGAGAGAGAGAGAGAGACTAGGAGGGAGTCCAGGTTGTGGAACAAACAAACAGGAAGCCCAGGGATTCTGGAAAGCCTCCCCATTCAGCTACAACCCAGGCTGGTGGAGGACAGGAGAAGGAGGAAAAGTCCCATGGAGACCATTGCCCCTCCCTCTCCCAGCATGCCAATCTTCCAGACAGCGCAAGGGTTCCCTGCTTGCCAGGCAGCAGAGTGCTAGTTTCATTCATCTAAAGGCAGCTGGTATTACCGCAGGAGAAGAGGGACTGTCTCGGAGGCTCTTAGGGGCACCTTGGGTGAGCAGGTGGCAAGCCTAGGAAGTACTTTCCACCTAGATGGCGCAGTACTCTGGTGGCTGTCAGGCAAGTCACATGACCGGAAGGGAGCCAGTGCTTAGGGCTGAGGCCGAGGTTGTGTCTCAAGTCTGTTAACAAGGATTCGAGGCACTCATTCTCTTAGAAACGCTGTGGAAAGTGTCTTGCCTAAACGGAACCAGCTCTGTAGCTTTGTAAGCTACTCTTGAACAGAAAACAAGCAAACTACATGATGGTACGCAACACCATGGTTAGGTGGGGATCCTCGCGACTTTACCTCAGCTTGCTTGCTTGGTTAGACGGTGTTTCTAGTTATCTGTCTTATTGCATACAGTAGCCATCTACTCTGACCGTGACTTCTAGATCTCCAGCCCTTCTAAATCCATTCTCAACACTGACACCAACGTTTCTCCAAACTCCCCCTTCATCTTTTAGTTCTATCGGATGTTTCTATTTAGCAACATTTTATTTTATTATTTATTTTTAGAATGAAGAGGTAAAGTGGCCAAGAATGTGGCTTCATTGGCTTGCCTAACATGCTGAAGCACTGGATGATGTGCGAGCACCACAAAGAGCAGGGTGGTGCAACCCGGAATCTCAGCATCAGGAGGTAGAGGCAGGAGATCCGGAAGTGCAAAATCAAACCTTGGTTCCATGGTACACTGGAGGCCAGCAGGGCTACGGGAATCTCCTGGTGGGAAAAGAAATGACGGAAGCCTGGAGTTGGTCAGAGGAGGAACTTGTTGGCCAGAGATGGAACTTGTCTCCTGGAGAAGGGGGTTACAACTTGTCGTTCCCGTGGAGGCTGTACAAGGCAGAGGACCACACCTTGGCTGGACTTTTAGCTTCTGCTTAAAATGTCTCTTTTTCCCCTTGTGGTCATACTGAATAAATCCCCTCTTTCTGTTTCCGTTACAAAAGGAGAAAGAAAAAAATGTGTAAAAGAAAGAAAGGACAAATTAGAAGGTTTGACAAAGTATGGCTTTTCCTATTTCCTAGAAAGTTATTCTAAATTTATTCTAAAATTACTTACGTGCAATTTCCTTTCTCCTCCTCTCTGTCTGCCCCTCCTGTCTCCTGGCCTGTGGAACTGTTCCTTGTGCTGACTCTTTATTCTTTTTTTTTTTTTTTTTAAATATTTATTTATTCATTATATGTAAGAACACTGTAGCCGTCTTCAGACACTCCAGAAGAGGGAGTCAGATCTTGTTAAGGATGGTTGTGAGCCACCATGTGGTTGCTGGGATTTGAACTCTGCACCTTTGGAAGAGCAGTCGGGTGCTCTTACCTGCTGAGCCATCTCACCAGCCCTGACTCTTTATTCTAATGTTATTTGTCTTCCCTGGGCTGTTTTTCACTGTGGCTTACCAACAGTCATTCTGTGGAGATTTTTCTTTAAACACACAAACACACAGAATACATTCCCGTTTCTCTGTAGACTTATTTAATGCCCCTATTTTGACATATCTTCTTTCTGTCTCCCCCACCCCTCTTAAATTAAAGGGTGAGTTTTGATAATGAATAAGAAGAGACTCAGTTGGCAGCAGGCTGTTCGGCCTTTTGCCTTTCAGAAGAAAATTGAGGGCAACTAATTCTCCGGAGGTGTTTAGAAGATGCCACTGAGAACTATTTATGTAGTTTTGATTAAAAAGTGATTTGAGCTTCCCTGCCATGACTGTCTGCAGCTGACTGCTCTGCACTTGGGGACACATGTAACTGTCACCTTGTTTTGAATAGAATTATTTGCAGTCTTACAGATGCATTTGTACAACTGTGAAATTAATACCAGCCTGCTGGAAAATGCATTTCTCAAAGCAAAAGGATATTGTTTGACAAGGCTATGTTCAAACCATGGCACCTTATAAGCACATACAAACCAGGCTATGAATACTGCCCATGTCCAGAAGGAAGGTGAAAAATATTTATCCATGTTAATAAGACATATATTCACAATTTTTATTTTTATTTATTTTTTTAAATGATCTTCAGGATTTATTTAGATAAGAAAGCTGTCGAGCCCAACAGGAGGGGACAAGGAAAAGTTAAAAAATTATCTATAGGAAAGTGGCCCCCAAACCTTGACCCCTCAGCACAGCACAGGGTGCTACTTATATCTTCCTTGTCCTTTAAAAACCAGCCAGCCAGCCTAGAGAGCTGGTGCTGACCCTCAGGAGGGTGTGTGCCCACCAGCCAGCTCAGAGAGCCAGTGCTGACCCTCAGGTGGGTGTGTGCCCGCCAGCCAGCCCAGAGAGCCAGTGCTGACCCTCAGGTGGGTGTGTGCCCACCAGCCAGCCCAGAGAGCTGGTGCTGACCCCCCAGGTGGGTGTATGCTTTAATTCCAGTTTGAACTGCACTATGCAAAAGGCACACAGACACATTAACGTGCATCAAAACCGACAGCCCCAAATGGCTTTCCAAAGCCGACAGCACACAGTACCAAGTGTATGAAGCTTTGCAATGTGCACAGTGTGTGACCCTGGTCCTATGGTCCTGGTGGGAGGGCAGCAGCACCTGAGGCAGGTGTCTCTGTACAGGCTGTTCACTTACACACCGGTTCACATAGTGTTCCCCTTGATAAAACTGAGGCTGAGCCCGACCTCATCCTAGAGCTAAATTTGAGAGGACAGTGAAAGACGCTTCTTACAAAACTGTCGTTTCAGCTTTAGTGGTTTCTAAAGGTTGCTGGGTCTTATAAAAATGTCTTCCAGTAAATCAGTGAGTCTGTCGAACAGAGGGACTTCATGAAAACTGTTAGGTGCACCTGGTGAAAAGGAGCCCCGTACTGCTGATGGCCAGTCACATGCTTAGGCTGTGAAATGCTTTGGTGAGGACTGCATAGATAGGACCACATTTGGAAGATGTGTGGTGCCTTTGCAGAGGTGACGGGACCCGGTGGCAGGAAGAGCTTCTCAAGAGTCCCCCCTCAGCTTTAACTTCAGTAATTCTATCGATAGACTTGAGGAGTTCAGCAACAAGGTTCAGTGTCTCGGCCCCAGACACCAGCTGCTTTATGGATGCGTGCACACTGTGCATGATAACACAGAGGTTCTGCAAGGCCACATCGGTGTTCTGCTTCATCACGGTAAGGATGGCACCCTGTCCTGATCCCAAGGCTTCATTTTCTCACCTCAACTTTGAGAGCTGTGCCTGAAGCAAATTTATTTCCTGTTTCAGCTTCAAGGCATGATTTTCTGCTTTTACAGCCTGTTTGGTCATCAGTTCGAGGTTCTGTTCGACTTGCCGGACTACTGACTCGAGGTCATGGAAGTCACTCTCCTCCTTGATCATCTTCACCTCCAACTTCCGTTCGAACATCCTCACCATTTCTGTTTGAGTTTCAGAGGAGCTCTGAACCTCATTTAGCTTTCTTCTGAGCTTAGAGTTTTCATCTTGCAGTGCTTCCTTACTTATCTGCAACATCTGCAGGTGTCTGTCCCCTAGGGATTCTTCATGAGCTGCAAAGTCTGCATTCGAACTCCCCACTGGAGATGCTGGAGAGATCCTGGAGTCAGTGTCGCTCAGCATCCATGGGGGCAAAAACTTGGGACCTGCCAGCTCTGATGCATTGGAGAAAAAGGAAAGGTAGGTGACACAGGACGACGAGTTTTGTATGGCTCTAGAGAGGAATGAGTCTGACCCACAACAGTGGGCTCTATTCCATCCATCCTCTTCCTCCTCCTCTAGGCTGCTGGCTCTTGTTGGGTCTTCAAAAAATGGCTGCTGCTATTCCAGGCCATATCCCATGGGCTGGGAAGGCAGGGGAGGCTCTAGTTCCAGTGGGTGCCTTGAGGCTTCCTTCCGGTAAATTCGGCTGGTGGTCGTGTCTTCTTTTGACAGGCTGAGAGGTTCTTGGTTTTCAAAAACTCTTTGAAGGAGAATGGATTGGTTTCTTCAAGGTCTTCAAGTTTGTCACCTCCAAAGCGTGTCTCATGGGCTCCTGACGGACCTTGTTTAGTACATTTCCCCTTTCCGTAGTCAAAATCCTCGGGAACCACAAGGCTCCGCGTCCGTGATAGTGGGGGCGCGCCCTGCCACTCCGCGTAGCCCGACATTGCCACACCCTAACCGGGCCGAGGCCCCATGGCCCGCAATGCCATTGCCAGCCTCTGCCTCATCCAGCACCGCGGGCCCTAAAATTTTTATTTTTAATTCATATTTTAATGAAATACCCTCCCCTGCATCCTTTAGTTAGAATAAGAGGGTAGCTGGGATTCAACGTCATTTGTTGAAACTGAGTTTCCTTTGCCTTACTGATTCTTCAGAATCTAGACACTTAAAGTGTCAGAATTTCACCAGGTTTTACCTTATGAATTCAACACTGATTGGTTAATAATTATAGAGTACATAAATATAGTTTGCGTTTACTTGCTTACTAGGATAGGATATAAGTGGATAGTTGGTTTTCTTCCAGATTTCTTCCAGCATCTTCTGAACAGTCAAATTCTCATTTGGTGGGATCTTAGTTCAGGAACAAACCAAAGCTGGGAAGAACTGCCTACAACTCCTGCCAATGCTTCCTTTTGTGAGACGTACAAGGAGAGCCACTTAGCCACTTGTCTAGTTCCTGCAACAAAATATCCGCACAAAAGCAACTTAAGGGAAGAAGGCTTTCCTGTGGCTCACTGTTCAAGAGTACAGACACTTGAGTGGGGAGGGCACGGCAGCAGGAGCTTGAGGCTGCTGATCTCATCGGTCATCTCATCTGACAGTCAGGAAGGGTAGAGTGGGGTGGGGGTGGGGGGCTGGCTGGCTTTCGTCCTTTGATTCTGTCCCAGGCTCAAACCCAAGGAATGGTGCCACCCACCCGTGTGTAGAGAGGGTCTTCCTAGCTCAGCCAATCTACTCTGGAAACTCCCTCCCAGACCCACCAAGAGGTTTGTCTCCACCACAATCCTAGATCCTGCCAGGTGATAATCAATTTAAACTGTCACAGAGTTCAGACTTACACTGCCGTTAAATATATAGTGGCATAGCCACAAACCCTCTGTGGCTAATTTTTTTTTTTTTGTCTCTTAGTTACTTTTGTATTTTGTTTATTTTCATAATGCGAAGTAACTAACAAGTCCATTGGAGCAAAAAAAGAGTGCTTTTTATGCCTCTTCATGTGCTCACCTCACACGGTGATGTCTTAGGTTCACCCGGGGTCATTTCCCCTTAGGAAGAGACTGCGCCTCCACAAAGTAAAATATATCTAGGCAGAAACTAAACAAGGCACAGCCTAGATATCTCAGTAAATTACACTTCAACATGCTGAGAAGTCCTGAAAAGAAATACATTTCTCAAGTCATCCTTTAATCTTTTCTTTTGATTTTCAGAGGCAGGCCAGAATCTCATGTAGCTCAGGCTAGCTCCTAACTAACACATCCGGTAACTGAAGACGACCTTGAACTTTTGATTCTCTTGCCCCTGTCAACTGAGGGCCAGGATCGCAGGCTTGTGCCAGCATGCCTGCTTTCTGTGGTGCTGGGTGTGGAACCCAGGGCTTCATGCGTGCTCGGCCAGCACGTTACCGACTGAGCCACATCCCCTTCCCTGATTTTATTTTAATGAACACAATATAATGACTTGCGTTTGTGCTGTATGATATGACATTTCAAATCAATGGCTAATGAACAGATTGTGATAACTGGTTATCCATCGCTCAGATATCTACCGTTTCTTTGTGTTGGGAAATTTGAGAACCCTCTCTGTTAGCTAGATGATAATAGTCTATGAATTGTTTCAACCACCGTTAGTCTAGTGGGTTTTACAAAACATCTTTAAATGCTTCTATTCCAGATATAAAAGGCTCTATTTATTTTTCTAGATATTTCCTCTGCTTTCTGGAAGTTTGGCCTTTGTGAACCGAAGTGTCTTGTTCCCTATATATACAATTTTCTAGAAAGCAGTTAGACAAACATTTAAATGTTAACGTTTTTATAAAAGAACTTTGCCAGGGGTAGCAAGATGGCTCAACAGATAAAGGTGCTTGCCGCCAAACCTGATGACCCGAGTTTCATCCCAGGAGCCCACTTAAAGGTGAAAGGAGGGAACCAACTCCACAAAGTCGCCTTCTCACCTCCACATATGCACTGTAGAGCATGAACACACATGCGCCCACACACTACTGATGATGGCAGCAACAAAATTAAATACTACAAAGAATTTCACCAACGGCCTCCTTGTGAATCTTCTTCTGAACTAGTGAGTATTCCCCTGCAGTGTGGTGTTACACAGGTGAGTATATCCCTGCAGTGTGGTGTTACACAGGTGAGTATTCCCCTGCAGTGTGG
>NC_034610.1:4537626-4602008 GCF_900095145.1 Mus pahari
ATCCCTGCAGTGTGGTGTTACACAGGTGAATATATCCCTGCAGTGTGGTGTTACACAGGTGAATATATCCCTGCAGTGTGGTGTTACACAGGTGAGTATATCCCTGCAGTGTGGTGTTACACAGGTGAATATATCCCTGCAGTGTGGTGTTACACAGGTGAGTATTCCCCTGCAGTGTGGTGTTACACAGGGACACCTTTGGGTTTGTGTGCACACACAGTCTCAGTTTTAGGGACAGAACATTGTTCACCAAACCTATTTTTAGATATGTTCTGCCCCGAACTATACTGTTTTTTTTTTTTAAGTTAATAGCAATATTTCATCTTAAAATGTTCCTAAAACTGTGCTGGAGACTTCTTGGGAAGAATCCAGCTGGAGCCTCTCTTCTTTCAAGGTTACAGAGGTACAAAGAGTTTATTCAATTCCCTACATAGAGGATTTGCTGAAGGGGAGAGAGGGGGAGCTATTCTGCTTAGCCAGTTCTTTGCCACTCCAGTGACAATTTGTCACAATGTGACAAGATGTACTTTTCAAAGTCAGGACTGGGAAGAAACATGGATTTAGTTTGGAGCAGAGAAGAGAGACTCCTGTGGAAGTATCTAGTGTGTTATAACAGTATTTTACCCCATACCCATGCCTAGGTTATAAATAAACACAATTTAAGTATGCAAATATTCCTGATGGGCACTGGGCTAAACTTAAAGTACTTGAGCTTTTAAGGGAAGTGGCACACGTGATTTTTTTTCTGTCACAGGATTCCTTCCTCTCTCTCTCTCTCTCTCTCTCTCTCTCTCTCTCTCTCTCTCTCTCTCTTTTTTTTTCTTTCTTTCTCTTTCTTTCCTTCCTTCTTCCTTCCTTCCTTCCTTCCTTCTTTCCTTTCTTTCTTTCTTTCTTTCTTTCTTTCTTTCTTTCTTTCTTTCTTTCTTTCTTTCTTTCTTTCTTTCTTTCTTTTTCGAGACAGAGTTTCTCAGTGTAGCACTGGCTGTCCTGGAACTCACTCTGTAGACCAGGCTGGCCTCGAACTCAGAAATCCACCTGCCTCTGCCTCCCAAGTAATTAAAGGCATGCACCACCACTGCCCAGCTCCTTCCTTCTTTCAAAAAATAGTTACAAATTAAAAGACTCCATGGCAAACTACACCATTTGCAAATTCAGTTTATAAGATTCCATGAATGCTGGAGAGATGGCTCAGCAGTTAAGAGCACTGACTGCTCTTCCTAAGGTCCTGAGTTCAAATCCCAGCAACCACATGGTGGCTCGCAACCATTCGTAATGAGATCTGACACCCTCTTCTGGTGTGTCTGAAGACAGCTACAGTGTACTTACATATAACAATAAATAAATCTTTTTTTAAAAATAAGATTCCATGAGGTTAGATGAGGCAGCCTGTTCACATT
Source organism: Mus pahari (assembly GCF_900095145.1). NCBI lineage: Eukaryota > Metazoa > Chordata > Mammalia > Rodentia > Muridae > Mus > Mus pahari. The sequence continues at coordinate 4,539,024 of NC_034610.1, forward strand.
TGTAAACTCTGTGAATTACTTGTAGGCAGTGGGCAGTCTCTGGTAATCATTTTCAGAGGTTGCTGCCTTCTCTCTGGGGACATGTTGGGCTTTCTTCTCATCCAAAGCTCTCTTTCAGTTGTGTTTGCAGAGTAGAGTCTGCTTCTAAAACTAGGAGAAGCTGCTCGGGAGAGAAGGGCCCGTGGCCATGGCATTTGGAGGGGAGTGCATGTCCCTTCAGTGATCTTGCTGGTAATCCTTTGGATGATGACATAACCAGGTAGTGTCTCACTCAGGAACCCAGGTCCCTGTCTCCTCCCAGTTTGTTTACCTCAGACTATTCTAGAAACGAGTTTAGGGATGACTCAAGACCAGGGCTGGGCTGTTTGCTCCGCTCTTAAAATAACTCATCAGTGTGCATGCTGATTTCATATTCCTTTGGTAATGAGGCAGTGAGAGCCATTATATTTTGAAAATGCAGACAACTTTAGATAGCATCACATATCGGGGGTCACACATAGCACGTTCGGGGAGCTGAGTTATTCCCTTTTGGGAAACCAAAACCCCACCGTTTACTTACCTGTGCCGATCTCACTGGCAGGTTTGGTCTGAGAATTATTGCATTTTACATCATTACCAGTCTTCTTTCCCAAAGCAAGTGTGTGCTGATAGCCCTTTAGGTGAGAGCTCGCTAAGCTTTCAGGGACGAGGGAATCTTCTAGAAGGCCAAAAGTTGAGAGAGGGAAACTGAGCCATAGAAACATTATCTAAGTTACTGCAGTATGAAAATATTCTGACACACCCAGAGTTTTCCTGAGGACCCAGTGGGGAGCATGCAACTCTGCCTTTGAAGGTCAGGAGCATGAGGGGAAAGATCCTGGAGTGAATGAAAGGGTTAACTGCAGCATGCAACCCAACAAAGGACAGGTGTAGACGATGTCATATGCTGAAACAATCTGATTTTCCCTTGCCTTACTGATTCTTCAGAATCTAGACACTTAGAGTGTCACAGTTTCCCCAGTTTTCGCCTTATGAATCCAACACTGATTGGCTAATAATTATAGGATACATAAATATAGTTCAGGCAATATAGTTGGCTTTCTGGGCGACCAGGGGCCTTTTAATTTCCTGAAGGAGGGTAGGCTAGGAGGAGTTGGAGGAGAGAAATGGCAGGCTGGGCCTGACCTTGATCAGACTCATCAGGTCACGGTATGAGCAGCCTAAAGGGACAACTGGGGAACTGGGGCAGTGACATCTACTGAGGGTAGAGCCGAAGAGATCCTGGTGCTGAAGGCAGCTGAGAAGCGATTTCACTACAGCTGTGTTACTTGGTGACATCATGACATTACATGACAACACATGACATACCTGGATGAGCTACAGTAGTTGTGAATGGGGGCATAACGAGTGAAGAATGGGGAGTGGCAGGGAGAGGCTTTCCAAGGCAAGCAGGGCCAACTTTAGAGCTATGTCAGAGTAGTGGTTTATGTAAGGATGGCTCCCATAGACTTATATATTTGAATACTTGGTTCTCTGTTGGTGGAACTCTTTGGGAAGGACTAGGAGGGGAGGTGTGGTCTTGTTGGTGGAGGTGTGCCACTGTGGGTGGGCTTTGGAGTTCCAAAGGCCCATGCTATTTCCAGTTCCCACCCCTCTCTGCCTCATGCCTGTGGATGAGGATGTGAACTCTCAGCTATTGCTCTAACACTGGTGGTTTGTGGGAGAATGCTACACATACGCTTTTATAGTCTCTTTTTGTTTGTCTTTTGTTTCTTCAGACAGGGTTTCTCTGTGTAGTCCTGGCTATCCTGGAACTCACTTTGTAGACCAGGCTGGCCTTGGACCCAGAGATCTGCCTGCCTAAGCCTCCTGAGTGCGGGGACTTAAGGCACAGCCACCATGCCTGGCAAGCTCATGTTTTCGTGTTTTCTCCCCAGTTGATGAACTTTTTGGAAGGATTTGGAATGGTGGCCTTGTGGGAGTCGGCATGTCCTTATAGGAGAAGGGTATTACTGAGGGTGGGCCCTGAGGTCTCTAAAGGCCATAGTAGGCCCAGTGTAGCTAAGTGCCTGCCTGCTGCCAGGCTCTCCACCATGATGACCAGGGGCTCACCTCTGACACTGTAAACCCAAATAAGCTCTTTCCTGTATGGTTTGGAGAAAGAAAGAGGGGGAGGACAAGATTGCTCCCAAGGAGTTAAGATTTTTATTATAAATATAAAGAAGAATGTGGCAGAGGCAGAGACATCTGGGAGAGTCTAGAGTGGACATGACTGGCAGACCGAGCTGGGCCATGTCAGGAGAGGTGAAAACCAGGAGGCCAGAAAAGCAAAAGAGCAAAAGGAGAAAAGGCCAAGTAATTAAAATAGCTGGGAGGAGGGAAAGGCCAGTCCTGTCCCTGAGGGAAGGTGACTGTGAAGGCTGTCCCTGTACCAGCCACCAAATGTTCAACTCCCATCACTAGTCATACTGAATATTACAGAGCATTAAAGTGTTCCTTAACTGCCTATCTTCCCTACCAGGTGGTCGGCCGTAGAGGTCAGGGATGGCATTTACCTTCTGCATGTCTAGCTCGGATCAGCAGACAGCCTGGCATGCTGTGGGCATCCTTAGATATCAAGGAAAAGTGTGAGCTCAGTTATCGAATCATAAGTCAAGAGTCAGCCATAGGTTTTCATTATGGTTGTGTGTGCGTGTTCATGTGCACATGTGTGCACACACATGCACACACGCATGTTGAACTGAAGTTACTTAGTAGACTAGAATTCTACATGACAATGAGTCTGAGTTCTAGCCCCACTGCTGTCCTTGCCAGAGTTATGATCTTGAGCAAGTGTCTTACCAATGACAGCGCTAACTGCTGAGGTCCCGCTCAGTCCTAATGTTTTATGTGAAGGCATATGTTGCCACCATTATTGACACGAAAACAAAACATCCCAGGACCTGCATATCCCTACTGCGAAGCCGCTTTTAACTGCCTGGAGTAGGTGGACTCATTAAATTGAAGAGAATCCAAGGTATTTGCTGTGTACCAGCACCCTGTCCTGCACTCTGAACAGTTCCACAGCAGGAAAGCTAAGTAGGTTCTGCCATTCGTGGTCCACCTGCTGTCCCCCGACTCTACCCCCACCCGGTAGTTCAGTCTGTACCGCCAACTCTCTTTGCCACTGAGGCTTGTCTGTCCCTAAGAAGCCCTGCACTGAGTCAGCTCCTAAATGTTTCCTCCTATTGCAAAACACCATCATACCCCAGAGAAAAGAATGTGAGCTCAGACGCGCGTTTGTCTGAAAGAATGTTGAAGGCGAATTCTTTGCTCACTCGAGACATTCAGCACACAGTAGTCCCTTTTCTCTTGGAGGCCTGAGCTTCACCTTCACTCATTGTTCCCCCTACCCCCCACCCCACCAGGGTTTCATCTACAGTGATGCTCTAGGGATGTTTCACTCTCCAAGACTAGACTAGAGAGGAAAGTATACATTGTCTCTAGGCATAAAACAAGCTTGAGAAACTCTTGTTTTACAGAGTTGGATTACAACTCTGGCTGCAATCATGGGCCTCCATTGCTAATGCAGACGTGCTCTGAACACTTAGGATCAGAGTAGGGAAACTGAGCTGCTGTTGTAAGGATAGGTGGGCTGGTCATATAGAGCATGGCTCCCTCTCATGACGATTGCAATAGAATGAACATATGCCTGGCTCACGATCCTGGCTGTCCCGGTGGCCTAAGACATCTAAGACAACACATAAGCAAACAGACACACAGTGTCGGTGTCCTGTGTCCTGCTGGGAGACTTTATCCCAACCTCCTTGGGCTTCTACTGCAGTTGCAGCAGTAATGGCTCTGTAGACCAGCACTTAAGCACAAGGCACCTTCTTCTTCTTCTTCTTCTTCTTCTTTTTTTTTTTTTTTTTTTTTTTTTTTTTTTTTTAGTTTTTCAAGACAGGGTTTTTCTGTATAGCTCTGGCTGTCCTGGAACTCACTTTGTAGACCAGACTGGCTTTGAACTCAGAAATCTGCTTGCCTCTGCCTCCCAAGTGCTGGGACTACGTCCGGCTACAAGGCACCTTCTTGTATGCACCCAGCAGAGCTCCACGGTTCACATCATTGGTGGTTTAGATGTTTCGTTTTTTGTTTTTTTGGTTTTTTTTGTTTTTCTTGCTCTTATGTTTTGGCCTTTCTGATATTCCACAAGATAGGTAAGACACCTGCAAACCACTCCCAGCTCCAGGCAATCTGCTTTGACCACAAGTATCTTGAACTCCAGGTGAGCATTCTTTTTGCTGTCCGGAGCCATTGTTATTTGTGTAACTGATACTGGAGGGCATATGGTGTGCCTGGTTCCGGGCAATGCCTGAGTCCTTATAGGACATATGGTATTGGACCAGGACAACAAGCACCAGTAAATATACCATAAGTTAAGTCACAAAAAGATGAAGCAGGATGGGGGCCTTGGATACAGCAGGGCTGCTCTTTGACACAGGGAATTGCTGACTCTGACATGCAGCAAGAGACTGAAGGAAGTCTTGCAGGTGCCTGGTGTGTTGCAATAGGCATAGCAGAGGCCCTGAAGCAGGACTGGGTCTGGCTATTTGAAGCCTGATAAAGAGGCTCCTGTGAATGCAGGAAGTAGGTGAGAGTGTAGACAGGTGGTTAAAAAGCACCAGTGGTCACCTGTCTCCCAGCTTTCTGGGAAACCAGGGGACTTTGAGTTCACTGAAGTAGGGAAAGGCTAGGAGATGGAAGAGCAAGATGGCAGCCGTGCCTGACCTTTATACCCGACTCATCGAGTCAAGGTATGAGCAGCTCAGAGGGACAACTGGAGAGTTGAGGCAGTGGTCCCCGCAGAGCTCCTGCTTGAGAGATTTGGGTGGCTGGTTCCAGGGCTAGGGCAGTAAGGTAGTGGAGAAGCAATTTCACTACAGCTGTGTTACTGGGCGAAGGTTTCCTCTTGGTTCTTGTCTTCCAAAGGGCAAACTGGGTAAACTGAGACTCAGCAAAAGGAGAGAGTAGGGTTGACCGACTGGACAGAAAAGCCCTGGACTCTGGGTTGTGAGTTTTTAAGATGTCTTATGGATATTTATGAGACAAGAGCATAATCGTGACACAACATGACCCTTTGTTTCCCTTCCAAAGCATAGCAGAAATCCAATCTCCTTTTCAGAATGTTTCTTCCCATGATTCTCTTGAGTAGCCTACATGGAAGGGGTGAGGGGGGACATAGAACAAATTATTATAATGAGGCTGAGGTCTTTTGAAGATCCAAGGCCTTCAACATTAAGGATTAGTTGTGGCTCAGAAAGTACCTGGTGCTTTAGTTTCTGATGCAACAGCAATTACTGGACCACAGCGTGGAAGGCATTTAATCTTGAGGGGCCATCGGACATCTGGAGACCCAGCCACCAAGATGCAAACGATCTTGTTTTCTCCTCAGTTCCCTCAGGCAAGACTCCTTCGCTACTCCACCTCAAATATATCTTGTGGCTAGGAGTGGAAGATGGTGATCAAAGATTGATTTTGAGTTTGAGATGTTGGCGTCAACTGTCTCTGAGTTTGGGTCTGAAGTGTCTGGGGGAATTGACGCTGGTAGTGAAGCGAAGGAGGCGGCTGGTGGGCTGTGTTTTTTATTGACTCTCTGATGCAGGATGTGAATCTTGGGAGCACAGTAGGGGACACGTGAGACGGAGTAGGGCATCACCAAAGTATCATCTCGGGAGCCCTCTGGTAGGGGGGGCAAGTGCTCAGAATGCAGCAGAGGGAAAAGACTGTTTAAACTCCCAGAAGCCAGTGAAACCATCTCAAAAGTGGACGGAACAGGGGAGCAACTGAGGGCAGAGAGCTGTAGCAATCCAGTAAGCATTTGCCATGGCCGGGAGCCACTGCAGTGGCCTATGGAGGGTGACAGTGGTCGTGGGGTAAGTCAGGGAGGGTATAAGTCGTTCGATTTGTTTGTTTGTTTGTTTGTTTGTTTTGAGACAGGGTTTCTCTATGTAGCCCTGGCGGTCCTGGAACTCACTCTGTAGACCAGGCTAGTCTCGAACTCAGAAATCCACCTGCCTCTGCCTCCCAAGTGCTGGGATTAAAGGCCATCGCCACCACTGCCCGCTGGTACAAGTGGTTTGAATGATATGTAGCTCATAGTCTCAGCTATTTGACAGTTCGGTCCCCCTTTGATGGTGCTGTTAGAGAAGCATAGGAAGCATGGCCTTGTTAGAGGACGTGTATCACTATGGATGAATGCTTTTCTTGGTGTTATATACCACAAGTTTAGTGATTGTGATTTTTCTTTTCTGGTTACAACATAAATAGAGAAGTTAAAAACAAGGTAGGCATGGTTTAATCCCAACTCTGAAAAGGCAAGTTTAAGGGTAACCTAGGCTACAGAGTTCTAGTACAGCCTGGGCTATAGAGTAAGAACCTGTCTCAAATAAACAAAAATATCCCCCCCTCCAAAATATAGCTGATGTCTTATCACTTATTAATACTCAAAGTGTTTTGTGGTTGAAATAGAGATATCAAAAATATTTATTTTCATTTCATTAATTTTGGGGTTTATAATCCTTCATTCTCTACTTTCCTAATCAACTAGCAGGAGTCTAGCTAATTAGTAGATGGTTAGTTGCCAAATAACTTGTGCATCCATGGCTTCCACTGAGGAAGCCCTATGATTTTAAGCAACACAAGACACCATGTCCCAGAGGCATAACCAATGAGTGGTTATTAAGCTAGTATGATTGTCTCACATAGCTGTCATCTGCTTGGGACATTCAGTCACAGTCACTTTTTGCTGCTGTGTGCACCGGTGTACTCCTCCAGTGTGCGAAAATGAAACACCCTAGGAAAACATCACCATCAAAGGAGGATGAGTGGTTTTGATGCAGAAAGAGGAAGAAAAGGGGCGCTTCATAGAGTCCTGTTCTCCACCTCCTCCAATCATTTTAAAAACAGGAACGTTTCCCTTAATTGACGTTGCCTTCCTGAAGCCAAAAGACTTTGCTTCCTTGCCACCCATCCCCATAGAGGGAGATGGCCACAGGTACCCTAGGCATGTCCATAGAGCCAGACTTCTTGGGTTCACTTGGTCAGAAAATTAGCCTTGTTGACGCTTAAGAATGTTTAGAGAGCGATAATGTCAACTTCCATTATACTCCGTTGTCCGTGTCTTGAGAATGGGCACATCTATTTCGTGCTGGGTTAGAAACGCTGCATGAGAGGGCTCATGAGAGGGGTCCGCCGGTGAAGATGCTTGCTGCTGAGTCAGATGGCCTGAATTCCATCCTTGGGACGCACATGGTGTTAGGAGAAAACCGACTCCTACAAATCGGCCTCTGACTTCTACATGCGCACTGTGGCATGTGTAGCTCCTCCCAAATGAATGAATAAAAGTGAAAAAAAAAATCTGTTGAGAGTAAACCCTCTGTAGCCACCCAATCAGGTAGTTTGTTATGAAAGCCTCCCATCCAATCATGTGGTCTGTTACATGCTGCAGTCCAGGTTACACTTCTGGATCTCAGGCAGTGGAAACTGTTAAGGCAACAAAGTAGCTGCTAGCTGGGACTCTTATGAGTTGGGCAGAATAGCTTGGTGGGTAGGAAGAAGGCAAAAAGCTCTGCCTTCAAGGTTAGAACACTAGATGCTGATGAAATGAAAACTGCAAACGGCTTCAGTAGGTCAGTCTGAAGTTAGTTTCCCTTATAATTTTTAAGTAAGCATGTACCAACCCGTCTTCCCTGACTTCTCCATTATTGTGACTGAATACCAGTTGTGTCTTTCAAAAGCATCAGAGTGCCACAAAGCCTCCCCGATGCCACCCAAGTGAGTCTTGCATTGAGCTGGAGCTCATTAGAGTTAAGGCACTTCAGCTCCATCCTCTTCAAAGCCATACACTTCTACATGCTGCCCCGGGGCTATTTTCAAACAGTATTTCCAAAGTGCTTTTTCTTTTCTTTTCCATTCCTAGTAATGTGAGTAGGCCTAGCAATTAACTAATTTCCAGCCAAGTCTGAAATATCAAAGGTTAGTCTCCAGAGATGACAGCTAGCCGAAGAATGGGCGCTCTTATCCGAAAATTCAGCTGTGTTGATTCTGTAATCCAAGGCTGGAAAATGGCCAGCGGATTTATTAACCTTTTCAGTCTTCTCTAAGATTCTTCTCATGTCTAGGATGCCGCTTATGCCCAAGAATTCAGGCATCTGCTGTGCCCGGAGGGGGTGGGGGTGGGGAAGCCAGTTGCTGGGGGTAGAGTTTGCTGCCGTAGGCAAGGGCTTGGGATCCCGCATACTTCAAGGTTAAGAGGTCTTTGTTGTTTGTTTTGAGACAGGGTGTCTCTGCTTACTCTCTTGGCTGTCCTGAAACTCACTCTGTAGACTAGGCTGACCTTGATCGATCTCGGGGATCCGCCTTCCTCTGCCTCCCGAGTACTGGGATTAAAGGCGTGCATCACCATGCTTGGCTAAAGTTACATTTTTAACTGAAGTCTGTCTGTTGCACTTGGCATCCCTGTCAAGTTCAAGGCCTCCCAAGGACATAGTGAAGGGTGTCCCAACACGTCTGGACAGAGCGCTTCATCCTGACAGTAGCTTGCTTGCTTGTTTTCTTTCGACCTCCAACCAACGTAGTTTTGTTTTCTGTTTCTCACTCCTTTTTTTTTTTTTCCTTCCAATTCTGAAGCCCTAATACAGTCTGTAGAGATCTGCTCTGGGCCTAAGGATGAGGTCTGCAGAGCTGTGTACCTCCTGTCTACTCTCGCCAATGAGGAACTCTGCAGAGAATGCCAACACATACAAGGTGATCATGGTGCAATGTAACCAGTTTGAATATACATCAAGAAAAGCAGTATATATTGGTTCAAGGGCAAAAGTTGGAGTTTCTTGAGAAATAGGTAAGTCAAAAGGCTTTTATAGGCAATTTTTCACCACATGAAAATGGCAACAGGATTTTGTAATGACAGTGGCTCCTGCTCCTGGGTAGCACTGATCACAGGAGACTAGAATGAAGCACCACGTAGGAGCCTGGAAATCCTGAAAGAATGACTTATCTCTGCCTAGGGGGTATGTAATGGTTTGTATATTCTCAGTCCAGGGAGTGGCAGTATTAGAAGGTGTGGCCTTGTTGGAGTAGGTGTGGCACTGTGGGTGTGGGCTTTAAGACTCTCATCCTAGCTGCTTCGAAATCAGCCTTCAGATGAAGATGTAAAACTCTTAGCTCTTCCTTCACCATGCCTGCCTGGATGCTGCCATGCTCCTGCCTTGATGATAATGGACTGAACCTCTGAACCTGTAAGCCAGCCCCAGTTAAATGTCCTCTATAAGACTTGCCTTGGTCAAGGTGTCTGTTCACAGCAGTAAAGCCCCAACTAAGACAAGGAGCTACCTTTGTGTATTCATTTCTCTTTCAGGATTGATTTTGATAAAGATCTTGTTCGTGTCATCATAACTACAATTTTATAGGTTGAAAAACCTTCCATAAGGGACTGGAGAGATGGCTCAGTGGTTAAGAGCACTGACTGCTCTTCCAGAGGTCCTGAGTTCAATTCCCATCAACCACATGGTGTTCACAGCCATCTGTAATGAGATCTGATGCCCTCTTCTGGTGTGTCTGAAGACAGCAACAGTGTACTTACACACATAAAATAAATAAATCTTTTTTTTTTTTTTTTTTTTTTTGGTTTTTCAAGACAGGGTTTCTCTGTGTAGCCTTGGCTGTCCTGGAACTTACTCTGTAGACCAGGCTGGCCTCGAACTCAGAAATCCGCCTGCCTCTGCCTCCCGAGTGCTGGGATTAAAGGCGTGCGCCACCACGCCCGGCTCTCTTTAAAAAAGAAAAGAAAAAGAAAAAGAAAGAAAACCTTCCATAAAAGCCAGCTATCCAATGTTTGAAATATCTGAAATATTGGGATAATCAAGCCCCAGTTTGGAAATTTCAAAGTGCCTGTGCTGTCCTTTGACATCTTGTGCACAGCCATAGATACATGGGTGCAGATTCAATATACCACAGGAAGTAGGTGATGTTGGGGCACACCTGTCACCCTAGCACTTGGAGGTGGAGTCACAGAGAATCGGGAGTTACCTTTTCCTTTGCTCAAGGTCAACCTGGGCTATGTGAGACCCTGTCTCCAAAAACTAAAACCCAAACAAGACATGGAGGAGAACAGCAACAACACAGTACACTACAGGACAATGATCAGTTCTGGAATTCTCTGAGTTCATGGCTTATTATAGAAATAACTACACATAAGAACTTTTAAAGAAAAGATCAGAACACAGAATCAGATTGACTGCCATTTGGGACACAATGCTCAGTGTAATAGAAGAAGATATATATAAAGAGAGTACAAAGCTCTTTTTCTGAAGAATTCAAAGTAAGCTAGGTAGCTTCAGCTGCCCTCAAGTGGGTGGTGCACCCAAGGGGGTGGTGCACACAAGGGGGTGGTGCACCCAAGGAGGTGATGCACACAAGGGGGTGGTGCACCCAAGGAGGTGGTGCACACAAGGGGGTGGTGCACCCAAGGAGGTGGTGCACCCAAGGGGGTGGTGCATCCAAGGAGGTGGTGCACACAAGGGGGTGGTGCACCCAAGGAGGTGGTGCACACAAGGGGGTGGTGCACACAAGGAGGTGGTGCACACAAGGGGGTGGTGCCCACGTCTCCACTCTTTCCAAGGAGCTCATATCAGAAGAGGGTGGCTTTACAGAGGATCAGCCAGATGGCCAAGGTAACGCCAACAAATTTATTGCCCCTTTATAGGAGATGATGAGGCCATTTCAACTCTTGTTCTTTTCCCTCAAACCTATAATCCCACTACTACAATAACCACTAATCTTTAAAACTTATCAATAACAGGGAAGGTCTGAGGAACTGAGACAGACAAAAAGTTCCTGAGGAACCATGGCGACTAGATGTAGCATGAATCTGGGATGCAATCCTGGAACAGAAAAAAAGAATGTTAGGAATCCGAATGAAGTTTGGGCTTCAATTTCTAGTGAGGCCTCACTGTGGGCTGACTGACAATACTGAGACAGTCTCAGGGAAGGGGAGGCCAACTGTGGGGTAGGTGGGAACTCTCTCCTTTAGTTTTACAACAGTTCCAAACCTAGGCTAAGATAACCTTTGCATGGAGAGTAGTTGCAATAGACCATTCTTGTGGCCCAATACAGCTTCTTCCAGCACCCAGCATGCTTTTCAGCAGTCAACAGATTTCCACCACCATTGCACTCTGACTCAGAACAAGTGACTGTCTCTAGACCTTTTATGAGACAAAGACTTACGCGATAGCATCTTCTAAGTTGCTACACACCTGGAAGCAAATACAATTTCACAAGAGTCAGATGAAGAAGATCCAAGCCCCATGGCTGTGGTGGAAATCATTTAACCTTGACCATTTGCTGAGAAACTGACCTTTCTGTGTTAGAGTCTCCATGTAGCTTCCTAATAATATAGGAGTCAAACAAAACAAAACAAAACAACCAAGAAGCCAGCCCAACGACTGTATCTTCTACCACACAGTTGAGTTGTGCATCCCTGTGTCAGAATTAGAATCAGCGAGTGATGCTGTGTTGAGGATGGATGTGGTGTGTATGAGTGGAATGGACCTGTGAGCTATGGTGTTATTGATGTATACCAGACGCCTCAGAGGATGTTCTTGTGGGTGTTGCTCATGTAGAAACCCTCGGCCTTGATTTTATACAGAAGCATAGTACTCATTTTCAAGAATAAGTTTTTAAGAATTCCATTCCCCCCAATTTTTTGTATGAAACCCACTTCCTCTCAAATTCATAGTTTCTTTCTTTCTTTCTTTCTTTCTTTCTTTCTTTCTTTCTTTCTTTTTTTTTTTTTTTTTTTTGTTTTTTCGAGACAGGGTTTCTCCGTATAGCCCTCGCTGTCCTGGAACTCATTTTGTAGACCAGGCTGACCTCAAATTCAGATTTCCGCCTGCCTCTGCCTCCCAAGTGCTGGGATTAAAGGTGTGCGCCACCACGCCTGACTCATAGTTTCTTTCTCTGTTATTGTTACGCAAATCTATACACATATAAGTATGTAACAATCTGCCTGGTGAATGTATTTAGTGTTACTTGTATGTATGTGTTTTAAGGGCAGACTGTTGGGAATTGGATGAGACTGGACACATTCAAGGTGGTAAGGTTGTACTCATAGGGTTCATTTCTGTTTTTCTTTTCTTTTTTTTTTTCTTTAAAGATTTATTTATTATTACATCTAGGTACACTGTAGCTGTCTTCAGACACCCCAGAAGAGGGCGTCAGATCTCATTACAGATGATTGTGAGCCACCATGTGGTTGCTGGGACTTGAACTCAGGACCTTCGGAAGAGTGGTTAGTGCTCTTAACCGCTGAGCCATCTCTCCACCCCCAGGGTTCATTTCATATTGGATAATCAATTATAGGGCTCATCCCTGGGGAAGACTAATCGTTCCATTCTCATGCATCATTAATTGCCTCTAACTCTTCATCTAGGGTTGGGTCTGGTGAGATTTTTCCCATCTATGTTTGCATATTGACTGCTGTTTGTTGCAGGATATTTGATCACACTATGAACCCGGAGATTGTGTTGTTTACTGGGAGGAAAAAAAAAAAAAACAAACTGTTTCTAGTTGTGGCGTGGCTCACTCTGAGCACACACATTTAATCCCTCTGGCTGGAATACAGACATGCCCTTAGTACACACTTTTAATCCCAAAGAAAGAAGGTGAAGTTAGTTTTCAGAAAGAAATAGCCATGTTTGAAAGTGATGTCTAATTGAGGGGCAGACAAAGTGATGAATCAAAGGAAGATTTAACAGAACAGGATAGGCCCAACTTTCACGAGAACAGAGGAGAAAGAGAAGAGACTTAAGAGAGAGCAGTGCAGAGAAGAGGAGGCAGTTTTACTGGGGCAGTTGTACAGAGGCAGGTTGTAGAGAGAGAACAAGCTAGACACAGGTGAAGACAGAATGAGCTAGAGAATGAGAAGGAGCCAGAAGATTAGAACAGACCGCCAAAGTTAATATGAGGGCAAGCAGAGCAATTCAGGAGAAGCCAAGAGAAGCAAGATTTAATCAGTCAGCATGGAGAGGAGTGTTGAGCCAGAACAGTTGAGTTGACCAGCCAGCCTAAGTTCAGAAAGAGCTAGAAAGCATGAGCTTATGAAGCAGTAATTCTCAGAGGCTGAAAACATTCTAGGCCTAGATATGATTGTATGGAGGCTAGAAGCTTCCAGGACTAGGCCCAACTGAGCAGACAGAGGCTGTAAGTCTCCAAGATCACAATTACATCAGGTGAATAAAAGATACTATTACAGTTGTTGTCGTTGTTTAGGTCTTATCTAGGCAGCAACATGGTTGAGATTTCATGAGCATAGTTTCACTGTCTACACTGTACTCTTTGTATGAAACGCAACATACATTCATAAGACTGCACAGACTGTAAGAATACAGCTTGACCAGTTTTCACAAAAAATCATAAGTACTTACTATTATTCATCAAAACCCAAGACCCCAAAACCCCCCAACCTCCATGCCCAGTGTCAGTCAGTACTGCCCCAAAGCAATGCCTGGTCTCACTTTCTACAAAGTCCTCCCATAGCTGAGTTTCACCTGCATCCTGAAGTTTAAACCACGGGGTGATGAGATATGTGCCTTGGTAATTGAGGCTGAAACACTTGTCGTATTGACTTAACATTTGCAGGAAGGAGCCTCCTCATACATGTTGTTCTATAAGCTGTGTCTTTCCTGAGGTGCTGTCCACACTAGGAGTCACCTGTCCCTTTATCATGGTCATTTGGTTTGGGCGTGGCTTTTCTGCATAGTAATGCTATCAACAGTCTTGTGCATGCCCTCTCTCTCTCTTTCTCTCTCCCTCTCTCTGTCTCTCTGACTCTGTCTGTCTCTGTCTGTCTGTCTGTCTCCATTTTAATAAAGTCAGTGAGATCAGCTTTTCTGATTTTAGCCAAGAATTCTATCTGAAACCCGAGTCTTTAGCACCTGTAACACCTCTGGTTTGCAGACTGAGACAGCTGAAGACAAAGGTGATTCTAACAGCGCCGGCAGACCCCCCGGGAAGACTGGAAGATGCAATGTCAGGATGATAGCTCTATTCTTGGATCTAGCCTCTGACACTGACGTTTATTTTAAAGTTTCCTTCTTAATTGTGCAAAGTTATTGGGCTGACGGTCATCCATTTCCACCTCAATTAGATAATGCTAGTTTTTAATGGGATAAATAAGTTATCAGCAATTATGTCTCTTTCTTTCTCAAAACAAAGGACTTAGGCTTATTAGAGTGGGCACCAGCAGGCAGACACCAGACTCCTTATTACATTTTCTACTCACTCTTCTAGGTCTATTTTCTTTATAATAAAAAATCAGTTATGATTTTTAATTTATATTTGTTAATGGCACATATCCATTGTACCTCATTCTGGGTTTCATGAAAACAATTTCTTCCAAGTACTTAACGTACTTGATTACACTCACCCCACATGCTCCCTCTGTGTCTCTTCTCTATAGTTTTCTGTTCCCCTCCAGCCTCCCTTATTCTCTCATGTCATATATAAGAATAGTTTTATGTACCTATCTAAAACCTATGATTCACAAATGAGTGAAACCTGGTGTCTGTCTGTCTGTCTGTCTGTCTGAGGGTGGCTTATTTCACTTAACATGGTAGCCCCTTGTTCCTATTTTCTACCAAAATGACAGCTTTATTCTTTTGCAAGACTGAATAAAACCACTACAGTGTATATAGTCAACATTTTCTCCATCCATTCATGTGTGCGTGAACACTGGACTAATTCCTTCTGGTGGTGCCTAATACAGTGTTTTACTAATGTGATTTAAATATCAAGCTAATACAAACTTCTGAGGGTACTTCTGAAACAAAGTGCAACTGGGTCACCACGTCTATTTCCTTAAGCTCAGCGTGAAAGGCATTATGGACGAGAGTTACAGTAACAAGCTGGTTCAGTTGGCTGCTGGATTAACTTGTATTTGTGCTAAAAGAACCATTTCTATGGTAAGCTAAGATGAATGACTTTAAGAGCTTGGTCCTTTTCCAAGAAGCAAGTACACACAGTGTTATAATCCTGTGACTTACTGTTAATGATTTTATAACACTTCCAAACGCATCCCTTGGCCTTATTCATGCATGTTACTTGGGGCAAAGTCCAGCTACAGACAGAGGTATTCAGGGAACTAAATCTATGTTATCATTTCCTAGCAGGTAGGTTAGAGTGATGTCAATATTTAGCCTTCTGATTTTTCATGTTTTATAGTTGTAAAGTGCTTATAGTGGACTCAAGTGCACATGGATTCAGAACTTGACTCTACCATTCATTCGCTATGTGACTTTGGGCCATATTCCAATATTAGAAATAACCCCCAAACCTTAGGACCTGTAAATAACACTGGGCCAATGACACTTGCAGAAATTTAGAAGACTTAGATAAAATTGTACATAGGAAATGCTTACACAGTAGTGCTTGTACAATATACCTAAACTGCACAATTTTTTCCTGCTGAATTTATCTTTTTTTTTTTTTTTCTTCCTCAGTTCCAGACACGACATCTGGTTTCTAGATGTTTCTCTGTTGTTTTGCATACCATGGGATTTGATTTCTGTCCTTGTGTAGTGTGAGGCAGGCCTTCAAGTATGAGGAATAGTAAGATTTTAAGAATAATTTCCCTCTCAGCCTCTCCTTTGGATGAGAAGACACGTGTGGTGGTGCATCCTCCCGCCTTGCCCAGTCCTCAAGTCACTCCCTGTTGATCAGAATCCAAAGTCTGGCTGGAGACTTAGTTGCTAAAAGTACAGTTGGGCCCAGTCAGTGATCTCTGTTGGGATTAGGTATTAGTAAATGCTGCGGTGGCAGTGGAATGTCAAGGCCATTCAGCTGGACCCTGGGGTAGAGGCTGGTGAACTGCCTTCTAGCTCAGGCTGCCTTTCCGTCCCACTTGGGTGCTGTGAGGAGCCCCACTCTTCCTGGGGTTCAGGAGCATGTCCCCACCCCTTGAAGCCAAAAGGGCTTGTGCAGAAAAGCCTCACCACCAAGCACACAGAAGTGCATGCTTCTCTGGGAAAACCCATCCTCACATCCAGATCTCTCAAACATGGACACTTTCCAGAACATTGGCTTGAGAGGGGTGATTAAGACGGCAATCGCAGGACAAATATGACGTCACATAAAGGTTAGGCTTCACACTGTGATATTTATAGAGTCAGACCTCATCTTGGCGTGGAGACTAGAGAGCCAGCGGACCAACAACATTCCGCCGAGTTCAGATGGACGATCCCATGTAAATCATTTCTCTCTCTCCTTACCCGTTTCTCCCTGTGGCCATCGGATCATCACCGGCCTGTGATAAAAGTTGTCGTGTGAATAAAAATGTAATGATCACACAGGGCAACATTTTAATTTGCTACCAGAGTCAGCCAAGCTCAGACACTGGAGAATATGTCAGAATATGACAGCACCGGGAAAAAACGAAACCGTCATTCGCTTGTGTGTATGTTAGCAGCCTATGAATGCCAAACTTGATGGCATGCATTTGTGAGCCCCTGGCACACATTAGAGCTATCATCCGTGAACTCTTGTTCCTGAACTGTATAAGGCACTGGGACAACTTAGCCCATTACACGGAGGCTCAGTTTGTACTGAGGTAGCGGGGTTGTCTCCTTTCAGAGCATTTTGCCTTTTGCAGATCAGATGGGAATGAACACAGGCAATATAGAGACATACGCTCCATTTGAGGATGAACTATCCCAGGGGGAGCGAATGTTAGCCCATTTGTCTGCACACACAGAGTTCTAACTGCTCAGCTCTATCTTTCCTAATTGATATTGCCAGATATGTTTATTTGAAATCATTTGTTTAGCACCTGCCACACACAGTCTAGTAATTTCCAAGTCACATGAGTAAAGTTTCCCTTCCTTCTCTTTCATCCACTGTGAGCTCCCAAAGCTCAGAAGTTCTCTTTCCCACCCGTCCCTGGCCAGCATTAGAGGCAGTGAGTGGCCAGCTCACAAAGAGAGCTTTTAGAATAGGCGATTCTCTCTTTTAAAGTTGACTGAAGCACAGTGTGCAGGGTTGTGATCTGGCTTAGCAGCTTTGTTCGCATGCCAGCTCTGATGTTATTATCTGTGCCTTGATTAAGCAACATGACCTCTGCGCTCAGCCCTGACCTGCACTACGGGAGTGATGTTACTGCATCGCAGGTATCCTCAGAGGCTGACCAGATGGAGAGGATGTGACACTCCCGGGACTAAGTGGTACCCAGGGACTTCACACGTACTAGAAGGTAGGAGTGAGGGCTGTGGAATCTGACCTGGAAGTTCATAGAAATCACAGTGCACACTGTGCCTGGTACAAAGTGGGTGGTAGACAACTTGTTATTGTTAACAGAAGGCAATTACTGTTGGGGTTATCATTCAAAGGGCATAGCCAATAAAGATGTTTAAATCCACTTCACTGTGGCAGGGGTGGGTAGAACAAGAAAATTTAAAGGAACTCGGGATGAGGAAATTTATGTAATTTGGGTTTTCTGGCAACCAAGGCAATAGAAATAGCTTTAATGTTTCACATAATTATCAGTTTCAGTCATAATTAGTTAACTGGAGCTGTGCTGTCCAGTATGGGAACCAGAAGTCACATGTGGATATTGCACATTTGAAATGGTGTGGACCAGACCCAAAACATGCTGAATAAATAAAACATTCTGGTTTTGTAAATATAGTATAAAAATCAAAGTGTCCTTAATAACTTTGCATATTGATTACACATTGAACTTGTGGTATTTTTAATCATTTTGACTAACCAAGAGATATGGATAAAATTAATTCTACCTATCTACTTTATCTATTTAGTTTGGTTCTGTCTCAGGATTTTATTGCTGTGAAGAGACACCATGACCAAGACAACCCTTATAAAGAAAAAGATTTAACTGGGGCTGGCTTACGGTTTCAGAGGTTTAGTCCATTATCATCATAGCAGGAAGCACGGTAGCCAGCAGGCCGCTATGGTGCTGCAGAAGGAGCTGAGGGTTCTACATCTTGACCTGAAGGCAGCCTGGAGGAGGCTCTCTTTTGCACTGGGTGGAGCTCAAGCACTAGGAGTCCTCAAAGCCAGCCTACTCAGTGACACACTTCTTCTAACAGGGCCACACCTATTCGAACAAGGCCCTACCTCCTAATAATGCCACTGTCTGTGGGTCAAGCATTCAAACCCATGAGTGGATGAGGATCAAATCTATTCAAACCACCACAGGTTCCTAGAAAAACATTGTAATTCTAGAAAAATATCCTTTAGTTATTATTTTATGATGGGTATGGTGGGACATGCCTTTAGTGTTAAAACTTGGGAGGCAGAGGCAAGCCCATCTCTGTAAGTTTAAGGGCAGCCTGTTCTACACGGCGAGTTCCAGGACAGCAAATATTACAAAGGGAGACTCTGTTTCACACACACCCAATTTATTTATTTACTTATTTACTTATTTACTTATTTAGTGTTTGTGTGAGAGGGGGAGGGGAAGGGAGAGGGAGAGGGAAAGAGAATATAGATGATTGTGTACCACATGTGGAGTTCAGAGGACAACTTTCAGAAGTTAGCTCTGTTCTTCTACCTTGCAGACTAAAGGTGTCTGTCTTATGTCTTTCCTGCTGCAGTATATAAGCTAGCAGGTCTAGGAACTCCTAGCTGATTCTCCTGTCTCCAACTCCCATCTTCCTGTAAGAGTGTGCCTGCAGCTCTTTTTGTTTTTGTTTTTGTTTTTAAATATGGGCTCAGGTGGCAGAATTCAGATTGGCAGGCACTTTCACTCACTGTGCCAGTTTACTGGTCTTTTTTTTCTTTCTTTTTGGTTTTTCAAGACAGGGTTTCTCTGTCTAGCTCTGGCTGTCCTGGAACTCACTTTGTAGACCAGGCTGGCCTCAAACTCAGAAATCCGCCTGCCTCTGCCTCTGCCTCCGGAGTGCTGGGATTAAAGGCGTGCGCCACCACGCCCGGCTCAGTTTACTGGTCTTAACATTTTAAAATATCCATGTGGGGGCTGGAGAGACAGCTCAACACAGAATAGTACTGGCTGCTCTTCCAGAGGATCTGAGTTCTGTTCTCTGCACCTGTATGACAGCTCACAACTATCTGTAACTCTGGAGTTCCAATGCCTCTCTGGGCTTCTAGAACATGTCATATAACAACATACATTCAGACAAAACACACATTCACATTGTTATGTTTTTACATGCTCAGCCCAGGGAGTGGCCCTGTTGGAGTAGGTGTGGCCTTGTTGGAGTAGGTGTGGCACTATGGGGTGTGGGCTTTAATACCTTTGTCCAAGATGACAGGAAGCCAGTCTTCTCCTAGCAGCCTTCAGATGAAGATGTAGAACTCTCAGTTCTGCCTGCACCATGCCTGCCTGGATGCTGCCGTGTTCCCGCCTTAATGATAATGGACTGAACCTCTGAACCTGTAAGCCAGCCCCATTTAAATGTTGTCCTTATAAGAGTTGTCTTGGTTGTGGTGTCTGTTCACAGCAGTAAAACCCTAACTAGGACACATATAAAGTAATAGATCCAAAATTTTATTCTAAATGCCCACATAGCTCACATTGGGGTAGATGGGGGGGGGGGAGAAGCCTTCTCTGAGACAGTTTCAGTGTTACAGCTGTCTTTATTTGGGGGTAACAAGAGCTATATAAACCATGGGAGTGGGGAGTGGTTTGCAGGTGAGTTTACATTATTGGCTGGAGCTAAGGTGTTGGGAATGCTTCATTTACATGAAGAGGGATCTCATGTGCTCTCTGGCAAGTCCTTATAGGGAGAGAGGAAGCTAAGCTTGTAATTCGGCCATCAGGCTACATGACTACCTCAAGGGCAGAGTGGAGGTGGGGGTCGCAAAGATATGTGTACCATGGTAGGCAGGCCCAGATCGAGGAGAGACCAAACCTTATTTCTACCAGTCTCAAGATAAGATTTTCAGGGTTTGGACATATCTCAACTTTATTCGTACTCCAGGTCAGCGCCCTGGGTTTTGTTTATTATGTATAGCACTGGGCGTGGGGGGGGGGAAGCTTTTTTTCTCATTAAATGAATTTATATTATTTATGTTTTTGTATCCTTATATATGACATATTCATGATTATGCACTAGCATAACAGAAATGATTAGCTGGTATAAATAATAGAACTGTGTTGATATATAATAAAATGTTAATGTAAGTATCAGGTGTTATATATGAATATATTATTCCATTCATTACTTGTAAGGAGTGGCATTGGATGACCAATATCTTCACCAACATTTCCAGGGCTGTTTGATAAGTATCTGGGTAAGAGAGAAGCAATAATAACAGCAGTTGCTACCACTTCTTGGATGCTTGCTATAGTCACCAATAGAACCACCAGCCTTTGGATGCTGTATGGTGTACCAGGTACAATACTGACTTCTTTACATGTATTGTGCCTTGTATGATTGCTCATTGAACCAGAAACTCCGACTAGCAGACACCAAGATATAAGAAGATCTGTCTTCTCCTCTCTGCATCTTTGGTGGTACCTGCGGCTTCTAGCGAGGGGCCAGCAAACAAGATAGAAGATCTAGCACGTGTTGATTTAGAATGTGTCTGTCTCCTCACTGCCTTGATGTTCAGCTGTCCCATGCCACTCTTCAGTGTTGAGAGTGCCCATGAATGTGAAAGTCTGTTCACATTGTCATCTGAAGGCTGACTGTGATTTACAGCTGTAGGCAGGACACAGCATGAGTTCTGGAGAGAGCTCTGTGCTAGGATCATCTCTCCTGGCTTTCCTGTGATGCTTCTAGAACAACTCAAACTGTAGCTTTTCCTGTGGCTAAAAATTACCTTGAAATGCTCAAGAACTTGGCAGAAACACATTACATTTTATCTCAGACCTGATAGGTATATATATATATATATATATATATATATATATATATATATATCCACAGCCCTCTATTCCCAGCTGAGGCCAAGAGAAAAAAAACCATTGGATTTGGGAAAAGATTTAATCCTAAGCTATGAGTTAAAAAATGAAACTGACCATGTGTCCTGTTCTAACGAAAATTACCAGAGGGGTCTAGAACATCCTGACTTGACTTTAGGGTTCAAGAGTAGAGAACATAGGAAAGTGTGATAAGTTGTTGAGAGATGGTGGTATGGTTTGAATCTAAAATGTCACCTCAGGCTCGTGTCCCCAACTGGTGGCACTATTTTGGCAGGATGTTGGAATCTGTAGGAGGTGGGGTCTGAGCGCTGGAAGTAGGCTATTGGTAGCTGGCCTTACATTGTTATGACTTTGATAATTATGTCTACACCATAGACTCCTGTTGTCACAAATGCTTCCATATCTGCCTTGATAGGATAGATTATGCTATCTGAAATCCTGAATCAAAATTAACTTATGTTACTTCTGGTAAGTATTTCTCTTACAGTGATATAAAAGTAACAAATCAGAAATGGAGGGAGTTGGGCTGGAGAGATGGCTCAGTGGTTAAGAGCACTGACTGCTCTTCCAGAGGTCCTGAGTTCAATTCCCAGCAACCACATGGTGGCTCACAACCATCTGTAATGGGATCTGATGCCCTCTTCTGGGGTATCTGAAGACAGCTATAGTGTACTCATATACATAAAATAAATAAACAAATCTTTAAAAACAAAGTGGAGGGAGTTAGGATAAATCTAAGTGTGTGTATGCTATTGCACAGGACACCAGGACACAATGGGACTCCGTCTTCACCAAGACTGGGCACAATGGATGCTCTCAATATCCTGCTTTTTTTTTTTTTTTTTTTTTTTTTTTTTTTTTTTTTTTTTAAAAGGCTTCCATCTTGGGCTGATGGAGGTTGTTCTCAGCCCCAAGGTGTCACACACACAGCCCCAAGGAGTCACCATCCCTGCAACTCATCCATTAGGCTATGCTTATAGAAGCCTGGGCTAGTCTGAGGCTGCTCCCCTTGAGGGAAACTGACCCCCCCCCCTCCAGCGATGCAGGTTAAATAGCCGTATGTTCAACACGGCTGATCCTGTAAACAGTGGCCTGCACGGAGCATTTAAACCAGGTTGCTAGGATTCAAGACATTCCTTCCATGTCTTACTCAACTCAAAACATGTACAAAGCCAGGCCTGGTTGCACACACTTGTAAAGCCAGCACTCGGGAGGCTGAGGCAGGAGGATTGCTATGAGTGTGACAGAAGCTTGGGTCATAAAGTGGATTCTTGGCGAGCTATAGTATGAGAACCTGTCTCAAAATATCAAATGAAACTAAGCCACGGGCAAGAGCAAGGAGGTGGAATTGCTCTTCTCTCTGTAACATTAGGTTAGGGGGAAAAAAAGAGCTAGTGGAAGAGAGCTTCTAGTAGACCTAAGGCCTTCCCCAGGCAACAAGGTGACAGGGTGCCCTGTTGGACTCTAACTAAGAAAGGAAACATGCAGAGATAAGAGTTTTGGGTGTTAAGCTTTTTGATTGCCCTGGTTATCGTTAAAAGATGGCTGTCTCAGATTTCCAAAGAACCACTCTTCTGTAGTTAATGGGGGCATTAAAATACAGTATGCTCTTAGTAATTTCAGGAGTCCTAGGGGACATGGGACCTTCTGTGGCGAAAGATCTCTGATTTTGTTGGCAAGAATTTACAGCTTGAAAGACACCGTATTGATTCATTGCGACAAACCTCAGACATCTCAGTAAAAAATCACAGATGCTTAGAACCTAAAGCCTGGGAGAAATGAGGGCTCTCGTGGCCCTGACGTGGCAGTTTCTCGAAGCTGTGTGTGTGAAGCCAGGGGACGTTTTAAGGACCCATTTCCATCAGCCCTTAAAGGATGCTGCTCACACCTACATGATTGTGACTCATTTTAATTCGTTAATGCAGAAGTGGCTTCTTTTAGGGCTTTGATTTTTAAAGAGAATACTTAACATAGAATTATGAAAAGGGTATTGATAATGTCAGAGCTGGCTTGTGTCGGCCTCTTTCTGGAATGTTAAGACTTCAAGATAGCTCCCGTTTCTGTCTGAACTCCTGGAGGGCTAAACAGGAACTGACTATATGGTTCGAAGCAAGTGCAGATCTCGTGGTCTAAGCCCTGGGCATTATCCAGGGCTGCTGTGCCCTTCCCTGTGCTACTTGTAAGAGAGAATGCAAAGCAAATGAGATTGCTTACCTAACTCCCATGGCCTCAAAAACAAAACAAAACAAAACAAAAACAATCCCAACCCCCCCCCCCCAATCCAGCTGAAGGGTATGAAAACTGGTGTTTTTGGGAAAAAAAAAAAAAAGATTAGCTGCCTGGTGAAGCTGAGGACCTTGTCATGGACCAGGGGACTGGAGCTGGATCCCCATGGATGAAGAATTTGGCCACACCTATTTCAGAAGCCACTGACTGAGGCTATCACTAAGCATGCCTGCTTATCTCCTGCTCTGACCTTTCCCTCTGTGACCAGCACACAGCCATGCACGCAGCAAGTGAACAACAGACATCTGGAAAGTGAGGTTGTGAAACGTCCTCACAGAAATAAAGAGGGGAGGCGCACACATCATAATCGGCAGTATTCGTGAACGTGTATTTTTAAATTCATCTAAATATCCCTGTGCGCATGTTTAAGATGGAGCAAGAGAATCCTAATGGCTCCTTGTCCTTCCTGTGCTGTCACGTTGGCATCACTAGGAATCAACCCAGGATCTTACATGAAACATCACTGTACCCTGTGCCACAACTGCAGCTCAGACAATGTTCTTTCTTACACCCCGCGTGTGTGTGATGTATGTATGTATGTATGTATGTATGTATGTATGTATGTATGTATGTATGTATGTATACAATAACTGATCCTATTGTAAAGCACCTAAAAGGCACGTCCATAAAGGGAGAGGGCTGCTTTGCAAGCTGCTTTCATTTAAAGGTCTGATAGCGATGGGCAGCTGACTCTGGTCCCTGACCATGCACAGGAAGGGATTTAGCTCTGTGAACACGTGCACTGGGGACATGACAGAACGGGTGACTGGGCTCCCTGTGGGACTCAGACTAAGGAAGGAAACATGGGCAAATGGGGTACTGTATTAGAAAGCAGGGACTGTCTCCCCAGGGATGTGTCACTTCTAGTTTCATAGATTAACAGCAGCTATTACTTCATGTTAGAGGCACCCAGGTTTCTTGTTTTCCAAGAGGAAAAGGGAGCAAACCCAGAACCCAAGCGGAGGAATCTGCTCAGCCTCCCACACATCTGTGCTCGTGTGGCCCAGGCATCCTGCCAGCTCATAAACAACAATGACCTGCTCTGATAGGCTCGCAGGCCTGGCAGGCAGCAGGGGACCTGGGGAAGTTTTGTCTGAAACACTGGTAATACCAGACACCCTTGGCTCATGTGACCCTGAGCACCCAGAGGGAGTGGTGGGGGATGAACGGGAGATTGCTAAGGGAGAGAAGACTTCGCCTCTAGCCTGAGATCCTAGTGTGCAAGGGGCTGGGACTCCTGGGCATCATCCTGGGTGGACATCCTCTCTCTAGGGAACCCTGTCACTCTGGAATCACCTAAATCTGCCCTCTTGCTGTGACAGTTTGCATTATACCGAACATCTACAATTAGGACTCAAAATGGAGGGGGACAGTTAGGGATCCAAGTGCAGCCAGACCTTGGAGAGTCTTCAGTGTCTAATCTTCACCCAGATCCCCACCTGGTCACTTGTCCTCTTTCTTAATAATATCTTTGAGATCTCAGCTTAATGAGATCATTTTGTCTTGCCCAACTGTCACCTGGAGCCAGCCTCCCCCAAGTGATCTTTCCCTCTCTCTTACATTTGAACAGTTGTGGTCCACTGACTGCTGAGATCAATTATGCCCAACTTAACTGCACCAGGGCCAGGATTAGACACCATGAGCGAGTGAGCGAGGACTCGGAGAAAGGTGGAGGGCTAACATGACGCTACTCTCTGCTTTGCATGTGGTTGCAGATGTTTCTAGTGTATGCACACACACATTGTTGCATAGTATTTATATTGCAGGCTTCGATCCAACATTGGTAGATAATTACTTGCTTTTTATAAAATGTATGGTATACACTTACTAAGTCTGTCTACATTTACGATGTGCTTAGGAAATTGTTATACACACACTTAGAATGTATAAATGCAATAGAAGGATTTGATTTGTTCTGTAGAAGCCTCAGTCATACCTAGGTTTACTGGTTCCCGATGGGACCCGATAAGATGTGTCTCCATGGAGACTTGCAAGAGTTGTGCTTAGGGCTAGACACCCAACTTTATAAGGTCTAAAGAGGGGTTTCATCTCTCCTGCCTCTTGCTCTCCTTATCCTGTGTCTCTTCCAGTGCTGGATTCTGTGAGAGTTCATGGAATGGGTGAATTGGTATGCCCATGTGGCTGAGTCATGGTACCCAGATACATGGTCACGAGTTATTTAGGACACTTATGAAAAAAAAAATTTTTTTTAAATGAGATTGACATTAGAATTGGTGTGTTTGGAGTAAAGCAAATTGATGTCTTCCATTGTGTTTTTAGGGGTGCTGGGGGGGGGAATCATTCTGGTACAAGAAGCTCAGGCTAGAACAAGAAACAGAGTCCCCACCCCACCCCTGAGGATGAGGGGAGTCTCTGGACACTGTCCCCTGCCTGGGGCTGTAGCACCAAGTCTTCCCTGGTCTCTAGCCTGCCAACCTCTCTGTCATTACATAAACCCATTCCATTAAGTCACCTCTTTCTGTATGTCTTCTTACACGTGACTGGCTGTTTCTCTGGAGAGCTACGACTTAATATCTCCCGTAAGAACTGAACTCAGTTCCTCAATGCAAAGTACCCAAGAACGCCTGTACTGTGTAGTAACTGTCTTTCAGTATGCAGGTGAGGTTGGAGTTTATCGGTCCAAAGAGCCCTCAGCAATTCAGGTTCCTAGTCTGCAGCTCCTGAGACTCTGTTGCTCCCTCCCACCCCATCTCCACCCCGCCAGGGACTGTGTGGGCCCTGGAACCAGCACTTACAGAACACTGGGCTATTTTTACTATACGATCCTAATTCATCTCAAACTGTTAAACTGCTTTGGTTTGGAGTACTGTAAAAAGCCCCTCAAATAAATAAAAACCAACCCTCTGGCCAGGAGTTTGCAGTTCAAGTGAAAAATTTCTATTTTGGAACAGCGGCACCACAGTGACCCACTGTCCTGGGTTGCATAGTATTACCCTAAAACACAAGACTTTCCTGGAACCTCAGAATGTGACCATATTTAGAAGTAAGGTTGTTGCAGATGTAATTAGCTTAGATGATGTCATTCTGGAAGAGGGTGGACCCTTAATCCAGTCTGACTGGTGTCCTTTGGGACAGACACAGAGGGAAGGTGACCATGTGGAAGCAGGGGCAGAGCGTGGCATTATGAAGTTGGAACGCCAAGGAGCGGCTATCAAAAAGCCGGGGAGGGGTGTGGCCTCAGGATGTGCCCAAGAATCCCCGAGAAGGAAGCCACCCTTCTCCTATTTTGATTTTATCCTTCTGGCGATCAGAACTGTGAAAGAATGAATGTCTATTGACTTAAGCCACCCCAGATTGTGGCACTCTGCCCAGACTGTCCTAGTAAAGTAGCATGTGTACCCATGGTAAGCAGGTCAGTGGTTGGACATAATAAACACAGCCGTCTACAGACACTGGACAACTGACAATGCAGGCAGACGGAGGGGCAGCATCCATGTGAACCAACATCAAACTCACCATGGAAAAGTCTGCACTTACAGAGCAGGGGGGAACTTTCAATAGGGGCCAGTACTTAGCCACCTAGGCATCGGAAGCACCAACCTCATTTACCCACACACGTTGCTTACGTCAGGCCCTGAGCACGCGATCAAGGAACACTCATGGACAGTGGCGCCTAGGCTGACTGTCCCTCGGAAGGTTCAGATCTTTAATGTGATTCTCAACCCTGGCAGGACATGGGACTGCCTGAGGAATGCTTGCAACCTATGGATGAAGACTATGCATCAGACCAGCTAGATAAAGATGGAGAGGAAGGGAGAGGGGCAAGCATATGATTTTCTTCAAACCTTTGCCTAGGATTCTGAAGATTCGGAAGGAGGTATCTTTTGGTCCTTTGCTTACTTGATAAACCGCTTGTCAGCCTCTTTTAATGATCTCAATGTGACTAGAGTTTTGTAGTGAGACGTGGGCACCTTCACAGTGACCCCTGTACTGTGTTATGAGTGCATTTGCACACGCATCCACCCCGGCAAGAGGGTATTCCGTTTCATGTGACATTGTTGGTCTGGTATACTCCCCATTTCTAGAGATGTTTTTCTTAGAGAGCCGTTCACAGACAGAGGGGCAGCAGGACTTCCCGCTGCTCATACCCCATTTCCCAGGGCAGCTGGCGCTTTTCTCATCGTCTATATGAGCTCCAGGGTTCTCCGATAAAAGTCATAGACCACGTGAGCTGCCGAGGAGAGCAGCACAGATCGTCTCAGTTTTGGAAGCAAGACGGGGAAACGAAGGCCCCCCGAGGAGCCCGCTGTCCGTGAAGGTTCTGCGGGACACTCCTGCTTGGTCTCTTTCTTAGCTTCTAGTGTTTGCCACTGAAGCTCATGGGTGCTTCAGTTCAGCCCGTGTCCCGTGGTCATGTTGTCTTTCTCCTGTGCTTGGTGTCTTTCTGCATCTCCGGTCTCTTCTGATAGGAATGCCGCTTTCCAAATTCAGTGCCGAGAAGTACACTGCAGATGTAGAATGTAGAAGTATTGGAAGCATTAAAATGAGCCACATCGTGGCTCTTTCAAAACAACAGAATAACCAAACACCATCACCACCACCATCACCACCACCATCATCATCATCAATAACAACAACAACAACAACAACAACAACAAAATGGGGCCAATTATAGCTCAATTGGTAGAGCGCTTTGCCTAATGTATATGAGGACTTTGGTTCCATACCAGCACCGTATGAACCTGGTACGGTGGCAGATGCCTGCCATCCTAGCATTTGAAAAGTGAAGGCAGGAAGGTCGTAAGTTCAAAGACACCCTTGATCCACTAGAGCCTAGGAACCAAGTTAGGCTGGCACTGAGGGACCTAGCCGCCCTTTACCTCCCTTCCTTCTTTCCTGCCATGCAAGGGTACAGTGTCCCTTTCCTACAGAGGAAGTGATGTTTGAGATGCTATCGTGGAGACAGATACCAGAGTCTTTACTTTCACGGAACCTGCCAGAACCTTGATCTCAGACATCTTGGCCTCCATAACATGAACAGTGTGAATTCATACCATTTACAAGCTCCCCTATTTCAGAGCCGCACCTATAGACTGAGATAGACTTCTACATCTCTCTTCGAGGGACGCATTCAGCAAACCCAGGATGACCACATCTCTGATAGTTAATCATTAATGCCGACTTAACTGATTTGGAGTCACTAGGAGACACATCCCTGGACACATCTACAAGGGAGTTTCCAAGGAAGACCCACCCTGAATGTTGCCAGCACTGTTCCAAAGGCTGGCGACCCAGACTGAAGAAAAGGAGGAAAGGAGCTGAGCTCAGCTTCAGTACCCATCTCTCTTCCTCGCGACTACTGATGCAGTGTGACCATCTGCCTCACGCCTGCTCTGACTTTCCTGTCACGATGGACCATACCCTTTCAAACTGTGACCCAGGATAAGCCCTTCCTTCCTGCCACTGTTAGGGCTTTGTCATAAGAAAAATAACTCATATGATTAGTTGGCCTAGCTATCTTTGACGAATACATCACATCCCTATCTCAAGTTCACATCCCTGTCTCAAGTTAACGATCTCACATCCTTGTTAGTTAGAACTACTCCAGTTAGTGTTTAAAGAAGAGTTGTTCATTCGATAGTATTATGTGTATGCTTGTATACCTGCATGAGCTTATATGGTGTATACCTGCATGAGCTTACATGGTGTATTCCTGCATGAGTTTATATGCACCACGTACACATAGGAGCCTGGGAAGGCCAGAAGAGAGCTTTGGATCATGTGGAAGTAGAGTGATAGGTAGTTATAAGCTGCCATGCGGGTGAACCCAGTCCACTGTAAGGGTACTGCAAGTCCTCGTGCCCTTAATCACTCAGCCATTTCTCCAGTCCCCAAACCTTTGTTTTCTAAAGCATGCAAACTTTTAATCCTATGTTTAATGAAGTTATAAACTCGGTTTATACTTTGGACAGAGACTCATGTCTCACATAAAGGATAGTTTGTGTTCTGGTGGAGAGATTACGAAAATAAACACATCTCTTCTCAGATAAACAACAACAAACAAACCCACAAAAACAACGAAAAAGGGGCTGGTGAGATGGCTCAGTGGGTAAGAGCACCCGACTGCTCTTCCGAAGGTCCGGAGTTCAAATCCCAGCAACCACATGATGGCTCATAACCATCCGTAACAAGATCTGACGCCCTCTTCTGGAGTGTCTGAAGACAGCTACAGTGTACTTACATATAATAAATAAATAAATCTTAAAAAAAAAATAACGAAAAAAATATAAACCCAAACAAAACCAGAAGAGGTTCTATCCAACTTCCCACCATTTGGAAGTATGACTCTTAGTGTTATAAGGACTATTTAAAAAGTCAAGTAAATATTTTCTACATGCACCCAGATTTTGAGTGTTTTAGTAGTAGGTAGATATATAAATCATCTCTCTCTCTCTCTCTCTCTCTCTCTCTCTCTCTCTCTCCCCCTCTCCCTCTCCTTCCCCCTCGCCCACTGAGTCTGCCTTTCCCTGAGCACCTAAGTGAATGTGAACCAGCATCCTGTACAAGGAGCAGAGCAGAAGTCTGTACTCTTCTTGCCTCTGCAGAGTGAACAGAGCTGTAAGAAGCCACCAGGAGCAGAGAGGGTCACGGCTGCTAAGGTCTCTAAAAGGTCACACAGGAAGCTGGCTGGCAGAGCTCACAAATGCCATCAGGAATGGAGAAAGTTATTTTAAGTAAAATGCATCACATGCTAACAATGATGTTAAAATATACAGCTTTGACGTTTGCGCCTTTGAAACAGTAAATTCTTATGCAGTTTGACACAAACTTCTTTTTGAATAATATTTTGAAAACTTTTGGCCAGTATACCACTGTAGAGTCTAAGGAGCTACTATAATATCTCCTCCCCCATTTCCCTGTTTTGTGTGCATGTGTGTTTAGTATATTCACACAGATACAATAGTTTGAGAGTTAGAAAGCATGATGACATGTGGTCACAGGTTTGTTAACATTTTTAGGAAAGCAGAAATGTTTAGACATGTATGCAACTAGTTTGTGTGTGCATCACAACTGGACTTGAACTTACTGGTTATAAAAGATACAGGTGTAATGCACTATAGCCTAAACTAGATTCTTAGTAGAATTTTGACTTTTGGTTTTAGCTTTATTTTTTATATGTATCTGTGTCTGGCTATATGTACATGGAAGTGTAGGTGGTGCCTGCACTGGTGGTGCCAGACTGGATTACCTGGAGCTAGCGATCCAGGCATTTGTGAGCGCTCTCACATGGGTGCTGGGATCAGAACTCAGGTCCCCAGCAAGACTGGTTTGCACTCTCAACCCCCAAGCCATCATTAAAAATTAAAAAAAAAAAAAAAAAAAAAACAACAGAGGCTACTTGACTTCAATCTCGAAGACATAGGGAAAGGATTTTCATAGACTCTGATGACACTATTGTTAAGAACATCTGACAGATGGTAATTTTAATCTAGAGGTGGAAATCTAAATAACACTAGGAGAAACTAGTGTAGCAGAAAAACACCCAACCCAGTGAATGCTCCCTATATCTTCTGTGGGCTCTTCAGGTGGACAGAGGAACCTGAAGAAAGCAAGAGCTGAGTCACAAAGCCTATCTATCATCTATCTATCTATTTATCATCTTCTATCATCTATCTACCTATCTATCTATCTATCTATCTATCTATCTATCTATCTATCTATCTATCATCTTCTATCATCTATCTATCTATCTATCTATCATCTTCTATCATCTATCATCTATCTATCTTTCTTCCTTTCTTCCCTTCTTCCTTTCTTCTTTCCTTTCTATCTATGCAATTTTTATTAATTTTCTAGGATCTTCCCAAAAGAAAAAAATTCAAAGAAACAACCATATTATGATACTTATTACACATTTTAGACAAAGAACCCTAACTCTGTGAAGAAGTGACATGAGCAGTGGGTATCTGAGAGCATATAAAATTCTAAAGGTGTTACTGAGAGAGAGAGTGGGGGGGGGGGAGAGGGTGTGGACGTGGGTCTACAGCAAGATAACAATTACTTTGGAGTCTGCTTTTTCAGGTTTACTTATTCCTCAGTTACCAGTCTCCAGTGATCAAGGGCATCTTCCAGCACGGCTCTGTGAGCTAGGCCCTTCCCCAAAGAACCTTTACATCCTGTTGCATGCAGGAAGGTAGGCCAGTGGCTCCTTCTGAAGTCATTTAAGAGTGAAGTTAGCAAGGTGACCACTTGCCATGTTCTAAGGTGGCTTGTCTTCAACGCCTTCATAACAGTATTTGCTAGGTTCCTACCATGTGTTAAGCTCTGGGCTCCAGACACTTGGTGACTGGGTGAAACGTAGGTCCAAAGAATGGTTTCTGCTCCGAAGAAGCCAACAGTCTAGAGGTAAAGAAATGCTCTGAGAGTAAGGGGAACCCTGGAGGCATGGGAACCCTGGAGGCACGGGAAAGTGCTGCTGAGAAAGATCATTGGGAATCAGCTAGTCTACCTGTGTATGTTGAGGCAAAAAGGCCCTGCACACAAACCGAGTTAGTATCAAGTAATCTAGGTCTCTACGCACATCGAGTGGTACGATCAGATGATGTAAATTTCTTTAGTTCCTTCTAGAATATGCAGTACCCAGTAGACAATGAAGGATTAAAAAAAGCCATGGCTCTTCCCGAGGCTGATTTATGTTCAGCGTTTTATAAGTGGGAACCACAGTGTGCCCATTGGCTCATTTCCTGGCAGCAGTCAGTGGCTTCCTTATCAATTCTCTTCATATGCAATTTAAGGAGGGCTCAGGTTAGCGCAGTGTAGAGGGGGATGAAATAATCAGAATTACAGAGAGATGGGAAACTCTCTGCAGGGCTCTCAATGAAAATGAATGGGTCTTTAAAACTATGTAGCTTTTATTAGCATAGACTGGGTTCATTTCCTTTGAATGCTTGGTTTTGCTTTGTCCTCTCTCCCTCTATCAGGCAGCTTCTCACCGCTGCTTGCTTAGTGTCTCCCGAAGTCCTAATGTAATATGTTGACTAACTGCATGTTGTTGAATTATTGAAAGAGATGTCAACTCAGAAATCCAGCACTGGCAGACCGTATAGATAATGTAGTCTATTGTAACAACGGCAAGAGTGTGCTCTTTAATTACAGAGACATTTCTGTAATGCAGCTGACTTCAGAGTAGCTCTTAAATCTTACCTTGAAAATTTCTCTTTCGGTCAGTTAAACAAAACAAAACAAAACATCTGTTCAAAAATTTATATCTTTACATAGCAAAGCTAAAATTATCATTTTTTTAAAAAAATCAAAACATTAAAATAAGTGGAAACATACATATTTGACTCTGAATACTATTTCTGAATTGAATCTGGATTTCAGAAGGCATGATTGCAACTCAAAGGCTGTGAAGCTGCGCAAGCTAAGAAAGATGCTCTGCTATTTCAATTCTTTTAATAACTTCGAATCTTTACAACTTCTTTATCCCTTCCTTTCTCCTTCAGTGTAGCAACTGTGCAAGTTTCTGAAAAAGCACTTTCTAACCTTGGGATCCTGGGTGAGGACGGCGTCCTCTGCTGCCTGATTGGTGTGTCACTCTGATGGTCTGAGTCTGCAGAAGGCCCACACTTCCATGGCAGAGCGGTGGGCGTCCTGAGTGACATCATCCTTATTCCGAAAGGCAGAATCCAGTGGCGCAGAGACCTTGAGCTCCAGTTTATGAAGCATTCCTGCTCGCCCAGACAACCCTGCCTCTCCAAATGTCTCCCGAGGCCACCCGCCGCCACCCAGCGACACCTGATTTACCCCCGGCCAGTGCGCTCCTCCCTCCCGCCCGCCTCGCCCCGCCCAGGCGGACTCAGCCGCCCGCCGAGGCGTGTCCCTCGCTGCCCGCCGTAGCCGAGCGCTCGGCCGGCCGCCGTTCCCAAGATGGCCGCTGCGCGCACGGCTCCTGCGGCGGGCTAGAGGCGGAGGCGGAGCCGAGTCACTCCCTCGCCCCGCGGCTCCAGGTCTTCCCGCACCAGGCTGCAGCTGACGACCCGCCGCGGTCATGCGAAGCCTGGTGCACGGATGAGAGACGCCATCGCCGAGCCGGTGCCCCCTCCCGCCCTCGCCGTCACCCCTGCAGCCGCCATGGAGGAGCCGCGGCCAGCACCGCCGCCACAGCCCGAGCCGGAGCCGGAGTGCTGCCCGGCGGCGAGGTGAGTGCACGGCTGCAGCTGCAGCTCGGAGGGAGCAGGGTGGCGCGGGAAGGGGGCGTGGGGTCCTCGGCTGCGCGCCCGGTGGGCGCGGAGCATCCGGACCTCCGGTGGCGGGAGGGGCGCGGTGCAGCGCGGAGCCCGGTGCTCCGCTTCCGCGCGACCCCTGCCCGGGCTCGGAGGCCAAGCTCCCGAGCGACCCCGGCCTTTGCAGTAGTGCTCCCGGGGGGCCCTGCTGCAGACAGCCCCTGCTTGCCCCGGACGCCGCCACTGCCGCTCAGGCTCGGATCTGTGATCGGATGGAAGGAAGGTGGTCCATCTTTCTCCTTTTTCCAGGAAAAGAGAGGCGTCGTGCCTCTCGGCAGTTCCTTGCTCCTTCGGCCCTTTGCAGCTCGCCTCCCAGCCTTCTGTCCCCAGGGCGAAGCTTCACGTAACTGCAGACAAGGTTCTTTGCCTGAGATCCTTTGACTGTCCTCTAGCAACAGCCTGATGCAGTGTTGCGCAGGAAAAAAGCTAAGGGTTAATGTGTGAAACTTTGCTACCGCAGGAAGCTCCAAGATGGAACTTTGGTACCCAAAGTATCTGTTGCATTCTGCTCCGTAGAAGCTCTCTTAACTACCACGAAGAGTCTCACGTTTTAATTGGGAGGGTAAACCTCACGGTGTCCTGATTTTGTGTTTAAGTGCCAGTCCTTTGCATCCCAGGATAAGCTTTGGCTGCCCCCTGTTCCCTATAGTGAAAACACTCCCACAACTCCTTCTAGCTTAAGGTCTCGCCGTATAACCTCAGGAAGAAGGCAGTTAAATAGCAAATTTAGAGTTGTAGCAGAGACCTGAGCACGGAGCCATTCACATCCTTGGCTTGTCACCACCGGGTTGCCTGAGAGGAATTTTATTTTTTCGAAGCCTTCGAAGTGAAAGCTACTGCTTTATGTTTCTTAATTTCAAGGTAGTTCTGTGATATCTTAAGGGGCATTTTCTTTAAAGAATAGTACAGGGTGCTGCTATTAGAACTTTTTTTCAGAAAGTTCATAATTTTCTTATTGAGTTGTTGAGCAATTTTTACTCCTTTAATCGTTATTTTAGAAATAAATGTGAGTCCTTACTTAATGCTTAAAATGTTTTTATCACTTAGCCATTACTTTTGTTAATTCACATAATCTTTATAACAGTCTTATGAGTTATTTCTGCTATT
Organism: Mus pahari; assembly: GCF_900095145.1. Lineage (NCBI taxonomy): Eukaryota > Metazoa > Chordata > Mammalia > Rodentia > Muridae > Mus > Mus pahari. The sequence continues at coordinate 4,573,578 of NC_034610.1, forward strand.
CATCTCCTTTATGTAAGAGGAAACTGAGGCAAAAGGTAAATAGCGTATATAAAGATTAACAGCTTGTAATAAACAAAAGTCTGGCTGCCTAGTTTGTGCCTTAATTATCACGAGGAAGAAGGATGATTTCATACCCACAGACCCGACATTGTAATTCTATGTAACTGTTCTCAGGGGGAGAACGTGGACCTGAGCAGTCGTTAGGCAGAGGGATAAAAATCTGCTCTAAAAACGCTGCTTTCCTATTGATAAAACAGCCTTGCCTTCCAGCCAGGATCCTGTCTCTTTGTTATAATAAAAATAGGTCAGGATAATGAGCTTCATCCAACTTTAAGTGAACAGCAGTGAACGGAACAAGAAGATCTTTGAAGTATTTTTCTTAGCAACACTGCAGTTAATTTTACAATAGCAAATCTGTAGAGCAGATTTTTTTTTCTTTTTCTTTTTTTTTTTTTTTTTTTGGTGTAGCTGTTGCTTTGCCTTTTTGCTGCAGTAATGGCCACTGCCTCCTCTTCAGTAGGCAGGGATGACCTCTGGCACGGTTACTGTACATCTGTGGTAAGCGATGTTGCAGGGAGCTCCAGCTGTTTATATGCGGTCCACGTGCCCACCTATTCACAAGAGGCTCGCTGCATACATCCCGAATCTGCTCGGTGCCTCCCCCCTCCCCCCCACACCAGCGACCACTCCTGTGTTACCTAGCATTTCCAGGTGGCTTTCTGGCAGAGCAGAATAAAGCTGTTGATGTTGTTGTTTCTTGGCTGTGCGTGTGTGTGTCATTGATCACGCAGGCTGTGCTCGCGCACAGGTCTTCTGTAGGAGTCAGGCCTGTACTTGTTGGCCCTGAAAGCTGTATGGCAAGTGCACCCGTGGCAGATGCCAGCACCCAGGATGTCTGCTGTGGGTGCGCTTCGCTCCTGACAGTGAGTTATGCAATGATGGAAGAACAGAAAACAGATTGCCAGCTGACGGGGCTCTGTCATAGCTCTAGCTCATATTGTCCACCTTGGGTACTTCGGATCCCTAGTTTTGGTAGAGAACTCACAAAGGTGGTTACAGTTGTTCTTAGTGAGTAAACTTTTGGATAAACATTCTTATTTCTTTTTCAAGCATCTGGGTCACATTTAAGTGGAGGATCCTGATGTTGCTTAGGAGCACTACTGGAATTAATTTGAAGCAACTTGACCCTTGTGGTTTGTTTGTTTGTTTGTTTTTTAGATTGTGCATTTAACAAACACCAGTAAATTTGATACTAAGTCTGATACAGTGTTCCTGCCTCTTGTAGCCTTTGCTTTAAGATAGTTATGTTAATTATGGGCTCATTGTTCTCATTCACTGCCCTTCTGAGTACAATGTCAGTAAATCTCATACCCTTTTCTAACCAGTGGCCTTGTTACTAACTCTGCGTAGTGTCGCTCTTCTAAGTTCATTTGTCAAAATGGGTTTCTCTTCTTTCAAAGCGTTTGAGCATCTTTACTTCTGGGCACTCGAATCTCCCCACCTTGAGCCTGAATCTCCACCTCCAGCTCATTTGTTTCTGTCTTGACTCAGGCTGTCACCTATTACTAATCTGGTGAAGCTCCAGACTGTTTTGTATCCTATGCGTCTTTACCTGAACCACTTCAACTGTGGGTGCTTTTGTAGGGGCAGCTTTAGACAGAGGAGCAGCCAACTGGTAGCAGTGCCTCCAGCAATGGCAGAAACTCTGTTCTGGCGTGGATGTGACTTGACTCTCCCTGGTTCCTTTAATTGTCACTTCGTGAGGTCGATTTATTTCCTTCCTGTGTATCCTCTTGATGCCTTGAAAATCTTGTTCTGAAACTCAACTGGAAGATGGGGGTACATGGGTCTTGAGTACTTGATGGATAGATTGCCTTAACAGCTTCCTGCTGGCCAGTTCCTCATTCCTTGAGGATTATCTGTTCATAGCCAACTCCTGTCTCCATCCTCCCATTAGACCAGGTGGCATGGAATCTGCTTAAGGACTTAATGTTGTTTACAAGTCAGCAGGCCATTGGAAATAGTTTTATTAAGGGGAAAATAGAAGCAATGTCAGGAAAGGAGTTTGACTCACAGTTCTTGGTCTTTCTAGGCTAGTACCATGTTGGCAATGAGCGAATTCAGGTGCTGGGCCTCCACTTCTTGGGCCCAGTGGCTCTGTGTAATTCTCGTCCATAGAAAACCCCTATATATATGCCAACCCACTGAGGAGTAGGCTTTCCCGTCTTGGGCACAGCCATTGCTTCTGCTATGAGAGGCAAGGGTCTTTCCTCTTTCTTGACTTTACAGGGCCACTTTGCCCAGCTCTCATCACAGATTCCCCTCCATTGGGTTACATAATTTGGTTTTACTCTTTAGTCTCGCTTTAATTAGATTATGGCAGACCCTGGTTTATTTATTTATTTATTTTGTTTTAATTTGGGGTGTAGTATGTCCTTACACTTAATTGTTAGGAAACCCTCAGTGGTAAGGTAGGTATTTTTCCTCTCTTTGTAATTCCCCTGTCTCCCACAAAGAGTCCTTTGGAATAGTTTCTGACAAGGTGTGGTAAGGAAATCAGTACTTGGTGCCTTCTTAGATGCCTTTTGCATGTTCTATTCATAAAGGATCTTGATGATATGTGGTTTTTCTGGATTTAAGTGCACATTTTAAAAGTTAATTAGAATTCTGTAGCTATTAAAAACCACGTTGTTAAAGAGCGTGCAGTGACATGGGAAGCGCACACAGTGCAGGGCTTTTTGGTGGGGCTTGACTATTTTTAGAAAGATCCCCAAATACCTCTGCTGTCTGCTGTGCCCTCCATTGAGCTCAGTGTAGGAAGTGGGTTACCAGCAGGATTTGTAAAGGACAGTTCCCAGTGGGTCCTCCTCCCTGCCTCCAGCTGCAGGAACCCATCTGCACCGCCCCCTTCACACAGAGCTCTGCCTGTAGGAACGGACCCCATCCCACAAGGTGGCCTTGGGCCTTTTTGCTAAGGCTTGTCACATCAGATCCAGGGAAAGGAAACTCTCAGTTTGATCATTGAAATGCATCATCCAAAGTCAAGCTGAGACCTAACTCTTTAAAGCCGAGGCCAGCCAGCCACAGAGAGGTTGTTTGGTCCCAGATGGTGGTGTGGACTCCAGAGACGAGTGGAGGCTTCCAGAGCCTTTGGCGAGTTCCCTTTCCGCCTAGTTGATCTTTCCCTTCCCACTTCGGTTTGACCTGTAACTAATAAACTCTCTACTCTCTCTCATTCTCTCTCTCTCTTTTCCTCCCTCCCTCTTTCCTTTCTCTCTCTTTTTTAATATGATGTGGTCTGTGCTTGTGTGAATGCATGCGCCTGTGGAGGTCAGAGGTCAATGCTGAGTATCTTCTATTGCTCCCCACTGTAGGTTTTGGAACAGAGTCTCTCATAGAACCTGAAATTCACCATTTGGACTAGATTGGCTGGCCAGTGAGCTTCCTGCATCTCCCTATCTTCCCCACCCCTGACCCCAGCTCTGGGGTCACAGATGTCCATCATGCCTGGCCTTTATGTGGGTACTGGAGATCTGAACATAACAAGCACTTCACTCACTGAACTCCTCAGCCCCCAGATATTCACAAAACTGTAAATTTGCTTAGGCATCTTAAAATCCTAATACATAGCATAATCACATTTTAAAAACTACACACACAGAAAAAGCATTGGAAACATACCAGTTTTTTTTCTAAAGCTTTTCATAATGAGCATGTTATAGCTATTTTTAAATAATACATAATTATAGGACCTAAATCTCTCCCTCTCTCTCTCTCTCTCTCTCACACACACACACACACACACACACAGAGATCTCTGTGTGTGTGTGTGTGAGAGAGAGAGAGAGAGAGAGAACATGTGCTTGCATGCATGTAGTGTGTGCACACGTGTGCAGGCGTGTGCCCATGCGTGCTCATACAAGGCTAGAGGAGAATATCAGGTACCTCCCCACCTCTTTCCCTTCCTTTCTTTTTTTGTTTTTGTTTGTTAGTTTGTTTTGTTTGTTTTGTGACAATCTCTTAGTGAATCTACAGTCCAGCATTTTGGCCAGGGAGGCCATCCAACAGGCCCCCTGGATCTGCCTGTTTCTGCTCTGCAGCCCACATGCTGGGGTGGTAGGGGCGTGCAGCCATTCCTGTCTCTCACATGGCGCGTGAGATCTGCCCTCAGGTCTTCTTGGCTTCACAGCAAACACTCTCAGTCACTGATCCCCCTCTCTAGCCCCGAATTCTTTAAAAAAAAAAAAAATGTCATTTGTATTCATATGTATGTACATATATGTCTAAGAGTGTCTGCTGCTTGTGTGCAGTTTCCTGCGGGGACCAAGAGGTGGTGTTGGAGCTCAGTGGTCCTGGGGTTAGAATCGGTTCTGGGGCACCTGATGTGCAGCCCTCAAGTTCCTAACTACTCCACTTATTAAAGTCTCCTTATTTTGAATTGTTACTAAAAAATTGAAATCTATCAGTTTTCGTGTACCATATGAAGCAAATATTGTTACCAAATCTTAAACAAATGTACATTTTATTTTACTAACTTTTAGTGTGTGTGAATTACTTGGGGTGATTAAAGCAAGCTGGATTTCTTTTACCATTTAGTTCATCTTATTATTCGTGAGTACTTCAATAGAGACAAAAGAAAGGTCTGATGTTCTGATGGTCTTTCGTATTTACAGAGAGCTTACCTAAAGCCCATACCTGCGTTCCCAGCACACGTGCCTCCTAAACAAGCCCGGTTTGTCTTCAGTGGCATATTTGAAATGGCATCCTTTGAGAGGGACATCACTCTGCTGACAGTGGGTGTGGCCAATGCGGTCTCAGATCTCAGCAGACCACAACCTCCCATAGTAGAGTGTTTGCTTCTCTGCCTGAGTTTGCTGACAACCAAGTGAAGGCTGGCTTTCCACTGGCACGCGCGCATTGGCCCTTCCTGTTCCGCAGACCACAGTGGATGTGTTAATCTCCTTGATCTCGCAGAAGGCCCATGCTGATAAAGCTGCAGTGAGTGCTATTAGGAATATATTAGGCATTCCGTCAAAGTGTTTCATAAATGGATTTCATGTCAGCGCTATTTTAAAAGAACGAAGCCAGGGTTCACAGAGAAATGTGAGCCCTGCACTGTGAAGCTGAACAGGTCGCTGCTTTAGGGAGTTCTTTGCTTGTGAGCTATTTGAAGATGCTGTACTCAGATTTTTAGCACAGGGCTGTTAGAGGACAGCCCTAGAGCTGGCATAGAGAAGTTACTAGGAATTGTTAACCATTGTAGTCTTTTGGTAGGGGAAATTTTGAGAAAACACAAAACAAAACAAAAAGAACCCCAAAAACCCCAACCCTGTAATACATTTATTTAAAATCTGAATTCTATTTTTCTTGTTTAATGAATTGTGTTCTCAGTAGCCCAGGATGGCTTCAAGCTTCCTATGTAGCCGAGGATAGGCTTTGAGGCTCTGCTCTTTCTGGGATGTTGGGATTGCAGGTGTGTACCACCATGTCTTGTTGATAGAGTCTGGGGATTGAACCTAGGGCTCTGTGCATGTATTTCACAATAACTGTGTTTCTCGTGGTCTTTGATGGCACTCACCCCTCTTGTTGCCTTCTTACACTGCCTCTGTCTGCCGATCTCTTCCACTTGCCCTGTGATTACCCTGATTGATTCACTTGCTTTTTTCTCACAAAAATTTTGAAATAATTTGTTTTACATATATTTAGTTTTTGCTGAAATAAAGAATTAAGCACTTACTAATACGAGTCTTAGGGCTGGTCAGCCCTTTAATATGCATTTCATCTAAGTTCCCGGCCGTGGAGAGCTTGGAGTAGGAGGAACTTGGAAAAATGCATGCTGTGCCTCTCAGTGCAGAGACCCGAAAGAACCATGTACAGAGACTGCGGTTGCATCAGGTTACAACTGAGGACCAGGTCCACAGATTCTTGCTTCTCTCTCCAGTTATCACCCTGAGCCCAAGGGGCTCTTTACCCCCAGACTCACTTGCTGAGCTTCAGCTCCTTGGCCATTACAGCATGCTCTGTGTTCTAGATCAGTTAGGCTTACTTTCTGGGATCAACTAAAAGAAAGATACTTTTTTTTTTAAATCTTTTTTATTAGATATTTTCTTTATTTACATTTCAAATGTTATCCCTTTTCCTGGTTTCCACTTTGATAACACCCTATCCCCTTCCCCCACCCCCTGCATACCAACCCACCCACTCCTGCTTCCTGGCCCTGGCCTTCCTCTATACTGGGGCATAGAGCCTTCATACAACCAAAAGCCTCTCCTCCCATTGATGTCTGACTAGGCCATCCTTTGCTACATATGCAGTTAGAACCATGAGTTCTACCATGTGTACTCTTTGGTTGGTGATTTAGTCCCAGGGAGCTCTGGGGGTACTGGTTAGTTCATATTGTTGTTCCTCCTATGGGGCTGCAAACCCCTTCAGCTCTTTGGGTCCTTTCTCTAGCTCCTTCATTGGGGACCCAGGGCTCCGTCCAATGGATGGCTGTGAGCATCCAGTTCTGTATTTGTAAGGCACTAGCAGAGCCTTTCAAAAGACAGCTGTATCAGGCTCCTGTCAGCAAGCACTTGTTGGCATCCACAATAGTGTTTGGTGGTTGTTTATGGGATGGATCCCCAGGTGGGGCTGTCTCTGGATGGTCATTTCTTCCATCTCTGCTCCACATTTTGTCTCTGTAACTCCTTCCATGAGTATTTTGTTCCCCCTTCTAAGAAGGATTGAAATATCCACACTTTGATCTTCCTTCTTCTTGAGTTTCATGTGGGAATTGTATTTGGGTATTCCAAGCTTCTGGGCTAATATCCACTTATCATGAGTGCATATCATGTGTGTTCTTTTGTGATTGGGTTACCACACTCAGGATGATATCCTCCAGATCCATCCATTTGCCTAAGAATTTCATAAATTCATTGTTTTTAATAGCTGCATAGTACTCACTCCATTGTGTAAATGTATCACATTTTCTGTATGAAAGATTCTTTTCAGAAAAAAAAAAATACAAGGAAAAAAAAGGAAAGAAGAAAAATGTCCTCTCAAGTCATTGTACACAACTTTCTCCCCATAAAAATGTAGGGCCTAGGATATAGAGGTGCCAGAGTGCAAAGGTTTTACATCAGTGGCTAATCGTATTAGGCTGTCTTTTAGAACAAGCAAGTAGCCCAGGAACTCCAGTATGAATGTGACCTGGAGTAATACACTTTGGAGAAGTTTGAATGTCCTGAATAGTGGAAATAAATTTATGATGCATTTGATTCTGTAACATATAATCTATAGTAACCATTATGTTGTATTGTGTTCATTTAGACTAACTGAGTCGGTTTTAAAACTCACCAGTGGGTTGTGACTTTGATTTTGAAGTCCATGGTTATACTGGATGCTCTTGTACATCTTACACTGTCCCTCAAGACTGAGTCAGGAGAACAAGTGACAGTATTTATCTACCAAATGACTGTCATGATTTGCATGCATAATGTCCTCACCTGGCACATATGTTTGAACATTTGGTCCTAATGCTGGTGGTTTGGGGAGGTTGTGGAACCTTGTAGACTTTAGGCTGCTCCTTGAACCCATAGGGCTGTGGGGTATAGATTTGAAGGTTTTAAGCCAACTGAACTTTCAGGTAGAACTTTCAGCATCACTGTCTGACAAGATGTAAATAAGCTGTGCCCCAGGCTCCTCTTACCACAGATGGACTTCCCCACCTTGATGGATGGACCCTGTTCCCTGAACTATGAGTCAAAACATGAGTCTCTTCCCTTGTACTGCTTGTTAGGTATTTGTCACAGCAACAAGAAAAGCAGTGGCAGAAAATGTACTCAGAAGTAAGGCCATTGCTATGACTGTGTGGTGTGTAGGCCATTGCTATGACCGTGGTGTGTAGGTCATTGCTATGACCATGGTCTGTAGGCCATTGCTATGACCATGGTCTGTGGGCCATTGCTATGACTGTGTGGTGTGTAGGTCATTGCTATGACCGTGGTGTGTAGGTCATTGCTGACTGTGGTGTGTAGGCCATTGCTATGACCGTGGTGTGTAGGCCATTGCTGACTGTGGTGTGTAGGCCATTGCTATGACCGTGGTGTGTAGGTCATTGCTGACTGTGGTGTGTAGGTCATTGCTATGACCGTGGTGTGTAGGCCATTGCTGACTGTGGTGTGTAGGCCATTGCTATGACTGGTGTGTAGGCCATTGCTATGACTGGTGTGTAGGCCATTGCTGACTGTGGTGTGTAGGCCATTGCTATGACTGTGGTGTGTAGGCCATTGCTATGACTGGTGTGTAGGCCATTGCTATTATTGTGTGGCGTATAGGCCATTATTGTGACTGTGGTCTGAAAGTCATTAGGATCACTGTCGTCTCTGGAGGCCTTTGAAACCGGTTTGTGGGAAGAATGTGGAAAAGTTTGGAGTTGCAGGCAAGAAAGCCCTAGAATGTTGTAAGCAGAGCTTAATAAGATATTCGTCATAGAGTCTGGAAGACCAGAACATCAGTGTGTGTGTAGACAGCAAGAGTAGGCTCAGGAGGTGTCAGTGGAGGACAGGAATCTGTCGGGAACTGGAGACTCTAGTGTGTTAAAGATGTCAGGAATGGGGCTCCTGTGGAACAGAACTAGAACAAGCTGACTCCAGAGACAGTGGGTGGATTTCTTTGGTGGAAATGAGTTCAGCAGTGCATGAGCTGAGGGTGCTGTGTGGTGGCTGCTCAGTGCTTTGGGTCAGGTTTATAGTGAGTTTACAGAGCAGAGCAGAGACATGTGACGACTGTGAACTTTGACAAGTAAGAGTTTGAGTTTAGAATTGGCACAGAAGTGCTGTTGGTAAAGCAGTGATAACTTCCGAAGCAGTGTCTATAACAGAGGAGAGAAAGTACACCCCAAGTGTGACCTTAGAGGACGGTGCCTCCAAGGTGCTGTGCTCCAACTCGATCATCGATACAGGTGCTCCCTAGCTTCGGCCGTATAGGGAGGGACTCAGGCCACTGCAGCCATGGGCAGCTAACCTCCGCCTGCGGGTGTATCTTGGTGTAGTAATCCACATAGTACTCTTTGTGTGTTTGTGGATCAACAAATGTAAGGGTCGTGGAGGCTTACACCAAGGTCCCAGGCTGGGCTAGGCCGTGTGTAGCAGGGTTGGAGTCCCTGCGTGAAGCTCAATAGGTTGTGTGTGCAGCTGTGCAGGTAACATCTAAGTGATGGGATGCCGGGAGCAAGGGGGCTCCTGTGGAGGAAAGCTGAGGGTACCAACTAGGGCTGGCCAAAGAGAGAGTGGCTCTATGTGCTGCAGGCACCTAGGCAATACAGCCTGTTGGGCCTCTGAGCAGTGTCAGCAGGAGCCCCAGGTTATGGACTTGGGACTTCAGGCTTTCCCCTTGCCCTGCTGTGCCCAGCCTTGCTCTGGCCAGCCTTTCCCTGCCGCCCTTCCGCTCCTCTCCTAGGAAGTGGGAGCTTTTCTTCCATGCGGCTGTATGTTGGAAGTATGTGTTTTGATTTAACAGGGGTTAGAGTTATAACATTTCCTCAATCCTAAGAAGACCCTGGCCTTTGGAGCAGTGAAGGAACCCTAAGACGGTGAGGCCGTTTGAAGTATGGACTAGACTCGTTTGCATCACAGATGGCCACGTGTCTGTGGGGTCTGTGGAACAATGCTACCGCTCCAGTAGGAGATGTCTTCCCCAGGCTCACCTGTGTGAACAGGTCACCCCCACCCCCACCCCCCAGATGGTAGCACTGTTTGGGGGAGGTTGTGAAAGCTTTGTGGCCTGGGGCCTAGCTGGCAGGGGTAGGCTACAGGTGCTGGGCTAGGCTGTGTCTGCTGTGTCTGGAGTTCTCTGAATCCTGTCCAGTAAGATTTGAACAAGCCCCTCTCCCAAGCCTCTGTTGCTACCATTGGCTCTGGGGAGTGGGGCTCTCCGCCCACCACCCTGGATGGACTGTATTAGTTGCATTGGGAGTCAAGCTAAGCTTTTGTTAAGTTGCTAGTTGCTTCCTGTCCGCATTTGCTTGGTCTCTTGAATGAGAATAGTTACAAGAACATGGACCATAAATAATTTGGAGGGAAATAGCAAGATCCTTATCTCATAGCGGTCACACTGCACCGCCATCACTGAGGCCAGACTGCATCTGTCCTGTGGACAGCTCTCCAGTGGAGCAGGTAGGTCTCATGCTTCGGTTTAAAATGTAGGATTTATTTAGGAGAGTAACATTGGGTTGGGTAATTCACTTTTCTCGAAAACACTGGCCTGTGTCTTAACATTTTCAAATCCTTAAAGATGAGAATTGGAACTTATTTATCTTTGATGTGTGTGTGAGAGAGAGGGGGGAGGGAAGGAGGGAGGGAGAGAAAGAGATAAAGGAAAAAAGAAAGGGAGAGAGAAAGGGAAAGAGAAAGGAGGAAGAAAGTGGGGGATCATGAGAGCACATGTAGGCTTAGGATAGAGCAGTCTTGCTTTCTTCTTCTGTCAAGCATGACGTCAGGGTCCCCCTGCCTCTCTGTTCCCAGGATTGCGGTTCCCGTTTGTGACTTGGAGCTCTCTGGTTTTCTGGGCCAGTGTGCTAGCGGCTGCACTTGCACGTGGTGCTCTCAGTCGACTCTTCTCTGCCTGAGGCCGGACAGGAAGTTTGGTGCTTCCTCGTCTCCTAGTGGCTGGGTGCAAACCGTACCATGGAGCCCTCCTGGCTGAGGGAGGGAAAGCGATTTAAGCTCGCTCTGTCGTCTGAAGAAGAGACAATGATGGCTTCTGCTCCACAGGCTAGTGTTGACTTTTCCACTGAGTGCCATTATTGTATTTCTATTTTGCTTCTTGTGGCTTAAGGTAGAAGGAAGTGGGAAAACCCACTGTAATTGTCTTTGAGAGCCATCACAGACCTCTCAGAACTAGAGTTTTCCCCGTCTGCGGAAGCCATAGACGTGAGAAAGTGGATTCTTGAGACCCAGCTTTTCCACATCCCCTTTGGCTCCAGCTGTTGCTTCTTGTGCATGCCCCACTTCCCTGCTTGAGATTGTGATGGGTGCTTGGCAGGCCCTAAGTTCTGCAGCCGGATGCTCTGGTGTGACTACTGATGAAGTACCGTGGTGCAGTGAGGGGGGACAGCCAGCTTTTCCTTTGTAAGTTCTTAGTTGTTCATTTAACTGGACACGTGTGTGTGTGTGTGTGTGTGTGTGTGTGTGTGTGTGTGTGTGTGTGTAGCTTAGATTAATATGCTTTTCAGCTTTTAAACGTTATACACTATATTTAAGAGTAATTTTTCTCTTCAATTTGATGTACTTTCTTTCCAGAAAGGGCATGAGGTCTGCTCACTAAATTAAAGTAACTTAACCAGTTAGAAAGGCAACACAAGTCCATTTTAAAATAAACACCTCAGAAAAGTAACCGAAGTGTGACGACTCAGCAGCTATGGCTCCGGGCCGCTTACTTGTGCTTGGCGTTGCGAAAGTGAGGAGCCGACACTGTATTTCCCTTCTCTAACTCTGACGCAGGTTTCCCTCGTATTTCCTTGCCCCCATTGTACAGTTTATAACTCACCATATCATCCCTTGTGATGTAACAATGGCAGGCATGTCTGCCTTGTTTAGATAATATAACCAGCTGAATTATTTTATAGCATATTTATATTTTAAATTTTAAAACACTACACTTCGATGACTTGATACAAATGTGAATGTGCTTTTTTTTTTTTCTTTTTTCTTTTTCGAGTCAGGGTTTTTCTGTGTAGCCCTGTCTGTCCTGGAACTCAATCTGTAGACCAGGCTGGCCTTGAACTCAGAAATCTGCCTGCCTCTACCTCCCAAGTGCTGGGATTAAAGGCATGCACTACCACTGCCCAGCACGAATGTGCATTTTTTACTATTCCATTTTTTTAGGATAGATTTCTTCTAGTTCCTAAAGTAGAACTGCAAAGCTCTTGAAACATGTTGCAACATTTTTTAAGACTTATTTTCTATTTATATGAGTACATTGTCGCTGTCTTCAGACACACCAGAAGAGGGCATTGGATCCCAGTGCAGATGGTTGTGAGCCACCATGTAGTTTCTGGGAATTGAACTCAGCACCTCTGGAAGAACAGTCAGTGGTCTTAACTGCGGAGCCATCTCTCCAGCCCATGTTGCTACATTTTTAGAAATGTACTTTTGTTTTTATTCATTGTGATGTGAAAGACTATGCACTGGACAGTTTAATTACAGGATCAGTCCCCTAAACTTTTAGGAGTTGGGTAGATAGTATATTAGTCTGTTTTTAACGATTATAAATGGAATACATGAGACAGACCAACCCAAATTTCTCTAAGCCAAAAGTTCAAATATGGTGGCAGAAGCTCCAGGCACAGCCCCTGCTGGCTTCATCACTTTATGGCAGATAGCAACGACTGGGAGCTGGAACTTGTGTGAGCAAGAGGTCCCATTGCCAAACAGGAAGCCCGAGTGAAACTGGAGCCCCAAGAATCACCCTAATCCCTGTTGAGGACACACCTGCAGCTGACTTTGGGACTTCCCACTAGGCCTTACTGCTCAGAGATCCCAGCATGTTATAATAACTGCCACTCTGGGGACAAGCCCCTAACACATGAACCTGTGGGGACAGACCATATCCATGGCATAGTGTGAGTGACAAGGGAAGGGTCTTTATTCAGCAGTGTTCAGACAACCCCCAGCCATCCTTTTTGTTGTTGTTCTTTAGTAATTCTTGTTCTACCTGATTTCAGTCAGTAGTCTTGTGGACCCATCTGGGAGTTCCAGAAATCCAATCTAAGCCTACTGGTATTTTCTCAGAGTTGTTCAAACATGCATTCAGAAACCTGTGCCCAAAAGTACCTGGCATAGTCCTTCCTGCAGGCTCCGAGATAGCCCCAAGTAGCCTGCTCTTGTGGAAGACAAGTATTCTGGCCTGTGGCTGGTTGCAGGTGCTGCCTGCTGGGAAGCTGCAGAGGAGAACAGAAGCCAGTCTGTAGCTGCAGAGACTTAAGTTTGTCATAGCTTGCTGAGAGCTTAAAGTGTCCGAGGCCCAGTGGGGATCGATTGTCAGAATAAGGTAGTTATACAGATGTTTAGTTGCTCCTACCACATGCCAACAGGCTAAAAGCAACCCAGAAGCTCAGCACACAGTGTTTCTGACACAACGATGCACTCAGTGTTCAAGGAAGCATGGCGGTTGCGTTCGGTTTCACACAGTGGACGCATGCTCTTCATGGGGGAGGAATGCCTAGGTGCAGTGTAAGACAGTCCAAGCACATATTAGATCACACTGAGAACCTGTCAAAAATACCAAAGAGAGACTGTGCCCCAACCACTGTGAATATTAATACAAACCCCAGAGATCAGTTATATGAGTCCTTAAAAACGGCTGGTTTAAAGGATGCTGCACTCAAATGAACAAGTGAATGCCAAATGAACATTCAAAAATATCTGGGATTATGACTAATAATATCAAGCAAAGAAGTGCCGGGCCACCAATAAATCGAAGTATGTTACAGCTTGTAAGTAGATTGGCATTTCACTCACTGGAATCTTCTACAGCAAGCAGTTTCTGAAGTATTTATATTTGACTTGTACAGATTTAAACTGGGGCAGGTGTGTGTGTGTTTGTGTGTGTGCACACACACGCACATGTGTGTATGGCGTCTTGTCTCTTCTGTCTGCAATTCATGAAAAGTAGCATTGAACTCTCCCACTTATTTTAAAATAAGGCAGCAGATCAAGTCTCTGGTTTTCCAGGAACCTTCTGGGAAATCTCAGGGACAGTTTTAGATTCTGCAATTGTCAGCTCTGAATACAGTGCAATCAAGGTAGGTACGAGCTGTAGCTGGCTGTATACTTAACCAAAGTACAACAGAGTTTTAAACAATAAACGTAAGCAAGTGTCTTAGTTAGGGTTTTATTGCTGTGAATAGACACCATGACCAAGGCAAGACTTATAAAAACAACATTTAATTGGGGCTGGCTTACAGGTTCAGAGGTTCAGTCCATTATCATCAAGGCAGGAGCATGGCAGTATCCAGGCAGGCATGGCACAGGCAGAGCTGAGAGTTCTACCTCTTCAACCAAAGACGGCTAGTGGAAGACTGACTTCCCAGGCAACTAGGGTGAGGGTCTAAAGCCCACACCCACAGTGACACACCTATTCCAACAAGGCCACACCTCCAAATGGTGCTACTCCCTGGTCCAAGAATATACAAACCATGACAGCAAGTGACATATAAAGGAACTAAAGAGATGTGTTCTCAGGTAGTCAAGGATATAAGTTGGTGTGTAAGCCACAGGTGGCACACGGGACGTTTGCTGTGCAGATAGGCAGTAGGGAAGGTAGGGTGTCCTTGCCAGCCTCCATTAAGAGCAGACCAGCAATCCAGGAAGCCTTTGACATGGCAGCACAGCCAGATCTTAGTTTGCACTATGTAATTTGATTCTAAAATAATAAAGAGAAATTAGGAAAATTGGCTTTGACTATGAGAAGTAAAATCCCTTCTCTCTGAACCTTCTGTAGTTTTGTACATCACTAACAGATTCACATATATGTACCCTTTTGTGGCATATAAAAGAGGGTTCTATGCCTCAATTATGTTTAATAATGAATGTTTTCATACTTTACCTTGGTCTAGTTATACCCAGTGGGTAGCCATAAGTTAGTGCAGTTTAGTGCCAGTGAGAGGTAGCTCAGTGGTCAGAGCATTGGCCACTCTTAGGCTGACAGGTTAGCGCTAGGAACCTGGGTACAGCTCCCAATCCATACACAACAGCTTACAACCATTCCTAGCTCCAGCCTCCTGCGCTCTGTTGTCCTCTTCTGGCCCTCCAGAGCACACAGTGCACACAGTGCATGGACACAGCGGTAGGTTATCTAAGATAGAGTCAGTCGGTATTACAATAGAGCGTCTTATCAGCGAGTGGTTCAGCTTGATTAACTATGAATTTATATTCTGGGTTAGCTTGTTCAGTTAGTAAAATTGCAGAAGTTCAGGAAGAATGTGTGGAAGAGCAAAAAGCTCTACAGAGTTTAATTAGTAAAGTCAAGGAGAAATGTTTTCACTAAGCCAATTATAAACATTTGTTTTGTTTCCCAGAGATTTGCCTGAGGATTGTGAACTTGAATTCTCAGTGTTTCTGTAAGACACTTCCTTATTCCCCTGATATTGAACCACAGGCTCATTTTCCCTTAATTTGTGGCAGTTTTAGTAATTCCCACTTTATAGAAGCACAGTTTATTTGTAAAGCATTCGAAACAGTACCTGTAAGACATATTGTGATTGACTTTGATATAACTGTCTAGAGGTAGGAAATGCAGTGAGAGGCAAAGAAGACCTCTGAGTTTCAGACATGGATCTAGAAACTCTCATACCTAGGTCACACATTATAGCTGTGATTAAGCACAAGCTCAGGAGTACAGAATCTACCACCTCATAGATGTGTATGAATCTTAATTGATTTGAGTGCAAATCATGGTGGATAAGTAGACAAAGCAGAAAAATGAGCAAATCGTAGGCTTTGTCATCTTTCTCTCAGCAGAGACATGATCCCTGTCACCCATTAATCTGTTTATAGAGATTAGCAGGTGATCAGACCATGAAACCCACAGAAATCACACCGAGAGTTGGCATCCATTCTTTACTGTTAGGCATAAGAGGAGGGGAATTCACCCTCGGTCCCTGATTACAAGCCCCGCACCGAGACCCTGAAGACACGGTCTGTACCCTTTCAGCTCCAGCTCCAGTCCACAGCTGGCAGATTGAGCTGGCAGGCCAAGCTGATCTGACTTACACTGCTGCAGGGGAAAGTGCTTGTTGATGAGCAGGAATAGAAGCAGGGACAACCTGGCTTTATGAAACATGGAAGTCACTGCAGAAGGAGAGATGAGTCTTGTCTCAGGACATGACCAGCCTCTGAGATTACTCTTTGGAACATACAGCAGGCATTTCTTGTCTGTCATTTTCAGAGCTCAGACGCTTTGCAGGATATATCACAAGGGACGGACATATGTCCAGTTTTCTGAGCTCTTTGTAATGTGAAGTGTCTTTATTTGGATCAAATCGTTCAAGGAGTTCATGTGGTTGTTTTGCCTGTGTGGGTGTGTGTATGTGTGTGAGTGTGTGTCTGTGTGTCACATGTGTTCAGGGTTCAGATCGGCCAGACGATGTTGTAGGTTCTGGAGCTGGAGTTACAGATGGTTATGGTCTATCTACATGTGGGTGCTAGAAATCCAACCCTGGCCCTTTGCGAGAGCAGTTAAGGCTCTTAACTGCTGAGGCCTCTCTCCAGCCCCTTCAGTTGTCTCAGTTGTGCCTACGTCTTTACAGAAAATCCTCACGTTAAGTCATTGCTTTGGTCCCACAAACAGTGATTACACTTCACTTCTGTCTCTGTTTACACAGTGTTTTAAGATTGAGTTTTGGAGATTATTTCTTCAACCGCCACTCTAGTGGCAAAGGTAAAAGGGAGGGAAGGGGATCTTTGCCACTGCACAGCAGAAAAGAGACAGTGTCTGCTCCCCAGCTCTGATGACCTCGGGGCCTCCTGCTGCTATAGATGGCAAGGGGTGAGAGGAGGGGAGGGCATCTCTCCCTTGCCCACACTGCTACATGGTCAAGTTGTGGGGTCAGCTCTCCAATGTGCACACTCACACCTCAGTGTCGGCTCCCCGTCCCCGTTACCAGAGTCAGCTCTATTGTGCTGCCCAGGCAAGGGCAGGGCTTCCTCTCTAAGAGTCTGCAGCTGGTGAGGGCCAGGGCTAGCCCCTTTGCTCTCATGACCCCAGGGCCAGGCCTCTTGCCTGCTGCAGGTGGTGAGGGGCGAGGAGGGAGGAGAAGGTCTCTCCATCAACCTGACTCACCGGCAGCTCCCACAATGTGCAGGACCAGCTCTCCCACTCTCGTGCCTCCAGGACCAGCTCTCCCCCAAAAATGCTCAGGTGAGAGGGATGATGGGGCCAGTTCTGCACGGCCCTCAGACATCATGTCTCCAGACAGCACTCAGATTAGGGACATCTGCTTGCCCTTTGGTGATAACAGACACATGCTGCTTCAGGGCCTTGGACACTCTCAGTGGTAACACAGACCAGGACCCCACCATGGTCCCAGGTGACATTACTGGCTACTCTTCATCAGGCTGTTCCTCATTAACCTTCAGGTCTCCAGTTCTGCCTCTCTTCCCCGTGCCCATATCCTTCTGCTTGTCTTTCTCTTCATCTCCCTACCACGTACATGGTCTTAGTGGTACCCAGAATCTCTTGAGTATCTGGAGCCTGCCCAGGAGTGGCCCCAGGAGTGCATTATGCTACTGGGCAGGGGACATCCTGGGCATGGTCTGCCTACCCCCCTCCCCGCGGCCTGTGCAGCCCCAGACTGGTGGTCCTCTCAGGCTAGCTCCCTGTCAAGGCCCCATGGCAGTAGTCTGGTGGTCCTCTCAGACTTGCTCCTTGCTTGGCCTGCCTGAGTGGCCCCATGTGGAGGTCAGCTGTCTCAGGCTCACTCCTGCAGGGGTCCACCATCCCAGGCAGGTTCTTCTAGTCTCCCACTTGCTCCCCATCCTGGGAGCCCACCTGGCCTGTGTGTTGCTTAACTGGTGGTGATTGTCATGGGCTAGCTCCCTGTCCAGACCCCTGGCGCTAGCCTGGGCCTGTGTGTTGCTTATCTGGTGGTGATTGTCTTGGGCTAGCTCCCTGTCCAGACCCCTGGCGCCGGCCTGGTCATCATCTTAGGCTTCCCTTGTTCAGGGACTGTTAGGCTACTAGTCACTCAGATGTTCATAGGTCAGAAGATTGAGCCTAGGTAGACCTAACCTGTCTCCTCTCTGCCACCTACTGACACTCGCACATATGACACAGCAGCCACACCTGCAGTGCCTCTAAGGCAGCAGCACATATGTGCGAATTTATATATGAGCTGTAACCAGAGGAGTTCTGTTTGGAGTTGGAGAGTGGTATGAGGGCAGATGTAAGTAAGATACAGTGATGGATGAATGGAAATACCATAATAAAACATTTAAAAACAAGAGAAATTATCAACGTAGTTTGAAAGGAATTCTATATGGTATAATAGGCAGGCATGGTATTTGAGAGAAAATACCCAGCTTTAGCCTTTGATTCGAGTGTGCCCCAGTTATGTGGTCTTTATTGCACCGCAAGGCTACCCCTGGATGAAGACTTGGTGTTTTTGCTTTTCCACTTCACTGGTGCGAGATTCTGGGTTTCCTTGTAGTAAGAGAGCCACAGAAAGAAGCTAGAGTGAAGACTTGTCTTGAGGTTTCTAGTGTTGTGATAAAACACCACGGCCCAAATCAACTCGAGGAGGAAGGAAAGAAGGTGGCTGGGTGTGGTGGGAGATGCTCACCAGCTCACATGAAACTTTTATGATGTGCGTGGCTCATGCTTTGTGCTCTGTTACCTTGCCTCATAACTGCGGTGCGTATGGCCTCTTGTGTGGCCGGCCCGACTGATTCTTGGCACACTGCCTTTTCTTTCTCAACATGCTCGTGTTTTCTGAGAATGAAATGTAAATGAGCAAGTGGAACTAATGAAAGGCCAAGGCACACTTTGCTTTTGGACTCCTCATGCAAGGCTTCTGTTTCTGTTTGCACAGTGGAGTTATACACCTTAGAGTCTCCTGGGCGTGGTAGCTGAACGAGAGCTAGTGCAGAGCCTGTCATTAGGTCCCAGTTTCCTCTTGTCCTCATATAAATAGAAGTGCCTTCTTTTCAAAGGCAGCTCGCTTACTGGTGGCTTTTAAAGTAATTTTTTTCAGAATTGGACTAGTAGGTGATTAAAATGGGCTAGCAGAGGCCCTTCCCTGCACCTGGGTTGCCAGGCGTACTGTTGTTGTTTCCTCGGAAGACGGGTGAGGCGCCCTTGCTGTGTTGGAGTGCAGGTGACTCGTGCCTCTCCTGAAATCTGTGTTAGAGGTCTCTACCTCCGAAAGTCCCCCATCCCCAGACATCAGTACTGGAGTAGAATTGCTAAGTGTGCTCAGCTTGGCCACACAGTTTGGCGTTCTCACCAGCAGTGTAGAGGGTTTGTTTCCTCTTTCTGTGTCAGCACTGACTGTTGGCCCGTCCTGGGTGTAGACTGCTCCCAGGTCTTGATTAGCTTGTCTTGTGTTTCGCCTCACTGTGCCTTTTGGATAGGTCTCTGATCAGATCTAGGACTTGCAAGCGTTTCCTCCTATACTGTGACCTTTGTCACCTTCTCATTTATAATTAATTGCACAGGACATTTGCAGTTTGAGGATGACAGTTTCTTGGCCTTTGTTTCTTTGGCAGAAGATTTTGTACCACTAAGATGGCACTGCTGCATGTAAGGTCTTACCAAGACACTCTTGTCTGCTGCCAAAACGTCGTAGTTCTTCCTCTTTCATTCCAAGTTCACTCTCTCTGCCGAGAGCTCCAGTTCGTCCCTTTCCAGACGCCTGGCTGTCCATGTGCTGTCTGCTGAGTACTCTTTCCTCTGAACGACGTTGATCACTGAAGCTCAAACTAGATGGCTGTTGGAATGGGGGTTATTCCAGGTTCTCAGTTCTGTTCCATCGATGACACATTTGGCTTCACTGTCTAGCCATTTCTTTGTGGTACAGCATGGAGCTGGTTAATCACAAAGCATTGTGGTAAGCTGTGAAAGTAGGGACGGAAGCCTTCGTTTTCGTCCCTTTCCAGGCATCCGTCAGTCTCCGTTCTCTGCGACTCTGCGTGGAAGCAGTGCATATGTCTCTGTCCCGTGTTCTTTCCATGGTAGAGTCTGCACAATGTGTGTCAGGGTGTGTATTGCCTCAGCAAAGGTCCTGTGTGCACATAAAGATGACAGAGGTTCTAGAGATTAATTAGTTTGGTATTGAGCTATAAAGAAATGGTGAGAGTCCATACAGGTATAATTACCCTTGTAAGCGGATTTATTACTGTAATGTAAAGTTTCAGATAGGCGGACCATCTGTATCTGAGAAATAATGTCACCTTTGTGTAGTTTGGTGTTTTAAGTGATATCAGTTTTCCTATTAATTCTTTTAGATATTTTACAATCTTCCTTAAAGCTGTCTTAAAAGAATCTTTGTGCTCTCATGCATAATCTGAAACAGGGGCCAGGGCCAGATGAGGTTAATTGATACCAGCAAATAAGTTGAATTTGACTATTTGTAAATATTTTCACTTTTAAAACCAAGTAATTTTTTTCCTTTTGTATCAATTTATTTTTTTTAAATAGAATTTCCCATCTGTTTTCCCCGGAGGAATCCCTATATACATAGTCCCTGTTATAAATGAAGTGTTTAGAATTGTTGTAGTTTGACTCTTTGTCAAGTATTGCTTTTCCTATACATGTTGCAAATTAAATAGTGTTATTTCACTTTCTAACACCAGAGGGGGGAACCAAAAAACCTCCAAAACAAAAAAACCATACCCCCAGCTCCCCCCAAAAAACAGATTAAAAGAACAACTTTTTGGGTTATAAAAATATGGATGTACTTCCTTTTAGTGATAACAGTAGACAGAGCCAAGAAAGGTAGAATAAAGGTTAAGTGTAGAGTGCCTGCCTGTGACACTGAGTGTCAGGCAGTGTGACCCTAAGTCCTGAGACAGGAAGCCGACAGGAGCCTCTTTCTTCCTGGATACCTGTGTCAGGCTGAGGTGCACAGAGGCAGCCCCAGGCAGCAGGGTGGAGAGGCAGGTTGAACTTTGGAGCTGAGGCAGTTAGAGGTTGAGGGAGAGTACTTGAGAGGAAGGAAGACTACAGAAAAGGGCTGCAGGCGCCTGCTGTCTGTCAGGCCTCTGGGCTCTGCAGCCACAGACACATGTGTTTAGGGCACACACTGCTCAAGATAAGGCAGAGCCAGTCACTGAAGTGCTGCTGCTGTTCGAGGAAAATCCCCAGAGCCAGCCGGAAGGCCAGCGTGATGATGAAGAGTCGTTTGGGCCGGTCTTAGGACACTCAGTACAGAGTTGGCGTTCCTAGCTTAGCAGCGGGGCCGGACTATGCCTAGAGAAAGGCTTCTCTGCTTTTCTCTGCCATCAGCCTTCAGAGGCTTGAGAGGAAGCATGAGGGGTGCAGGGAGTTAGACATAGTTTACAGCAGTCTACCCTTCACCCCAGATCCCAAGCATAACAGCAAAATCCAAGTAGCAATATTAAATTTAGGACATCAGTATCCAATAAAAAATGACCAGTTACAGAACATGGCTGTTATTCCAGCCTTGAGGAGGCTGAGGCAGGAGGCTCATCTTGGGCTACATAATAAGACCTTCCAAAACAGAACAAAAACAGAAACATAAAACTAGTCATTCCTGGAAGCAGGAAACTGTGACTCACAGCCAGGGTAAATCTGCAGTCAGCGGTGACAATCCCAGAAATGCAAACGGTCACGGCGGCGGCCAGACGTGCTTTCCATAGAAAGTCAGCTTCTGCAGTCAGCGGTGACAATCCCAGAAATGCAAACGGTCATGGTGGCGGCCAGAAGTGCTTTCCATAGAAAGTCAGCTTTAAATGCCTAAAATACACAAGGAGATTCTTGTAGCGAGAGTGACCTGGGATGAAAGGTTTGCCTCTTGGGTGACAGCCAGAACAGGATGCTTGGAGAGGTGGACACTAGCCTGTGAACGTGGGAGCATAGCAGCAGACAGTACTGATGTGGCACAGAGAGAGCAGCCAGGAGGCACAGAGCACCAGGCTCAGGTGGCACAGGCAGCTGAGTTCCAGACACGGATGGCATGGACACACAGGTGCAGGAAAGACTAGTGGCCGAGAGAAGCATTTTAAATAATGGCTTCACACACAGGCTGCACACGCAGGCTTCACACACAGGCTGCACACGCAGGCTTCACACACAGGCTGCACACGCAGGCTTCACACACAGGCTGCACACGCAGGCTGCACACGCAGGCTGCAGGCTGCACACATAGGCTGCACATGCAGGCTTCACGTAGCACAGGAACCCCAAGCACAAGCCTGTTGCTGTAAAGTCGCTGAGTACTCTGTGTTCAGTGGTTGTCAGTCCTGTGAGTGACGTCAGCAGCTTTCTCCTTGTGCCCCATTAACAGTAGCTCCCTTCCTGTGTTCGTACCCCAGGAGCTCTGACAGAACCAACTTCTTTGATCTTTCACCAGATCAGTTTTTCTTAGGTGTCCTTAAAATCTTTCCTTACAAAGACTTTGTTATGCTTAGTCATAGCCTTGGAAGAATTGTAATTATCCTTAAATTAATGGTTACTTAGTTCAGTGCTAAATTCCTTAATTTGTATTTTTTTTTTTCCTGGTATGTAGGGAGGACTACCCCATCTCAGACAGTGTCATAAAATATTGAAAATTACCTGATTTAGGAAACCCCTTAACTTTTACATGATTTTTCAAGTATGAAATGTGTGCATGTGTATGCATGTGTGTTATAGCAGCAACCATTGGGTGAGCACCAAGTTTGAGTTCCTTTTGCATCTGGTATCTTGTATTTGTTAGGATGAGACACTTTGAGCAGAAAATCTGCTAATATTACGTCTGTCAGTGCCTCTTAACCTTTTGGGGGGGCCACACACTGAGAACGTGATGAGACCTGGAGTGGGGGCGGAGAGTGCACAGGTGCTGGTGAAGGGCTTGTCCTGGGTTTCGGGAGCCTCACAGGCGAACCAGGGAGCCACGAGTGCTTCATGCACTACCTTCATGCGTACATGTTGGTTGCATATTGAAAATCCTCTCAGAAGCTGCCTGTGGTTTTTACGCCTGGAACGCACAGGGCCTCAAGATCTGTATTGCCAGTAGGTTCCACGCTGGCCTTGGTATCAGTTGCACTTAGGGGTTTTGTTCTGTGTGGGAAAACAACACAATTAAAGATAAGTGGTACACACCTTTAATCCCAGCACTTGGGAGGCAGAGGCAGGCGGATTTCTGAGTTCCAGGTCAGCCTGGTCTACAGTGAGTTCCAGGACAGCCAGGGCGATACAGAGAAACCCTGTCTTGTAAAACAAAAACAAACAAACAAACAAACAAACAAACAGACGAAAACCTCATGTGTTTTTATCGGAAGCTTTGAACCTCTGCTTAAAACCCTCCTCAGTTTATTCCATTTTTTATTTATAAAAAGTTGTTCTTTCTTACACGTGTGTCTCCATTTCTTTTGTGGTGGGTGACTTTTACTTCTTAGGAGTCAGCTTACTGTGCTTAAGTCTTTCACAGTTCCGTGTGTGTGTGTGTGTGTGTGTGTCTCATTCTCTCAAGTAGAATTTGGGCTAGCTTTAAGGGCCACCATTCATATGTGATGACTCTGAAGCATTGAGTTCCCACGAGGGCATAATGGAGCTGCAGCCCTCCTTTTTCGTGACGGGTCACTGCTGGCACGCCGCTCTCGTGGTTAGGGTGTCCTTCTGTACTGTCAGCTGTTAGAAAGCTAGCACATAAATCACGCACAGTACACACACTTGAAAATGATAGTAAACACGTTTCTGGCTGGTATGTTTGCTGTTCTTTACTGGTGTGTGTGTGTGGGGGGGTCTGTTTGTCTGTCTGTCTTAGCACTGTTACTTGTTAGAACCAAGTTTTGCCATCTCCACCACCTGTGTGCTGAGATTACTGACTGTATCAGGCCATGTCTGGTGACTGACTTGCACGCTCTGTGACAGAGTCACCAAGTGATGGACCTGCTGGAATGTACCCCAGTGTTGAAGAGATGTGTGACTAGAGATGGGAAGCCTCACATGGAAATAAAAAAATCACAGTCGTGTTGGACAGGTGTGTACCAGCTTGCCTATCTTACCTGCTAGAGCAGTGGTGGGCTGAGGCCTGTGGAGACAGGTTCACAAGCCTGTCTCCTGGGCATGGCCTGCCTCAGGTGCCCTGGTTTTCTCTGTCCGTCTGGCTGTAATGTCCCAGCCCCTTGCAGTCTCTAAGAGGAGGCGGGTACTCTCCTCTGCTTAGGTCCTTTCCACAGGCTGTTCTTCGTCTCAGCACTCTCAGCCACTCAGTCACTTCTGGTCAGAGCTTTGATGTTTCCATTGAAGGATTCTTTGGAGAACCTTTGTTTTCTGCCTGGTTCTACTCTGACTGTCCGTTTCCTATGACTTGCCTCAATAGCATAAGCCTCAACTACATCCTAAACTCTTGTGGGTGTGTGGTAACGTGCTAGTGGGCAGTTTTGCGGCCATGAACTAACAGAGATCCACCTGCTTCTTCCTCCTGAAATGCTAAGATTAAAGGCACGTGCATGCCTCTCCATAGCTTGGTCCTGAAGTCAAAGATAGGAGCAGCAGCTCCTCTGTTTGGTGCTGTGTTTTTCCAACTCAGTTCTGTTTAGTCAGGTCAGTGCTGGACTCGATGAGTCCAGTATTGCCCAAGGAGCTGACCTGTAGTTAGACACTGTGCACATACTACGGATGTGCGACAGTCAGTGTGTACTTTCAACTGCAGACAAGTTGGAATTAAGTCCACGTAACAAAACAGAAATGACTAAAAAAAAATAACGTCTTAAAAATTTTTAACAGCTATCACGCCTCATCTAAAATCCTAACTTCAGCAGAAAAAAATATTAATGTTAATTCAGACTTTGGAGGGCTTGCCTTCTCATTCCCCTCAGGCTAGTTTTTCCTCTTAGGTGTAAACACACAAGCTTGCGTGGACCGAGCTCTAACACGGTGTCCCCTTAGAGGTGCAGTGCGTTTGTGTGAAGTTCTTGGTGGGAAGGGTAAGCTCCCTCTGAGGGAGAGATGTTAGGGTGGGCCTTTGATTCGGCTGGTAGAAATAAGTGGGCCAGGCAGACTCTCAGTTCTCCTCTCACTTAAGTCATAGTCAGTCTTGGTCTCCTCCACCTGCTTTAGACTGCTGCCTTATCCCTGTCGATGCACGAGCTAGGGTAGCAGAAGCTTTACTAGAGGTCTGAGGCCTAACACTGGCTCAGCAGTTAGCTCTGTGAGCTGTGTGCAGTCCATCCTTCTCTCCCATCCCCGTGGTGTCCCTCTAGCCAGTGGCCCTCAAACCACAGTTTGCAGTGGAAGTGAATTTGCATGTTGGCCATATGGAGAACAGAAGCATCCTAGAGAGTTAGGTGTAGGGCAGCCGTGGGAGAGGCCGTGACATTTGGATTGGACCAGGACTCGAGTTCTGGCTTAGATGCTTAAAGTTAAGCAGCTAGGCTATATCATCAGCCCATCCCTATGGCCTAAGAATCCTTCTGAGACTTCCAGGGTCTTTGGAATGGCCCAGTGGGGAGCTTCAGCTAGGGGCTTGGTTGGATGCCTGTCAGAAAACAGTGCTGATGTGAGTGCATCAGACAGTCACTGTGAATTGGCTGTCTGGGCAAAGGGTCTTTACTTAAAGTGGCCCTGAAGGTTCTGCTAAAGATTAAATTCAGTTATGTGTGGCATTTGGCAGACTGCCTGGCAGATGGCCGGTACTCACTGTTTAATGACAGCAATTACACTGTCCTAATAAAAATCATTCTTTATGTGTAACCAATTACAGAGATGATTAAAAACACAGATATAAAGTCTTTTTATTGGTTTTAACCATCGCCTATATTTGGGTCTTCCCGTGTCTGCCTCTTCCACCATGTGAATGGTAAGCATGTTTCTCAGTCTCCATCCTGTGCTACCACCTGTGCAATTGTTGTTGCATCCCTATCCTTGTTTACTGTTATTTACTCCTTAAAGATCATTTTCCTAAGGGAATTACGTTTGCTTATAAAGGGAATTGAAGTTTATTGTGACTGGACGTAGAGAGCTGTAGTTAGTAGGTGGCCCAGACACTTTGTGACATGCTCCCTGATGGCCTTTGCATTATGAAGGGCTGTGCACTGGTCTCTAAGACTGCCTCAGAGCTGCTGAGGAAGCCAAGTTGCCTCTGCACTCAGCTCCTGGAGGAGGCGTAACCCTGGGAGAGTGGGGGAGTAGAACTTGACATTTAGATAGGAATTCAACATACCCTCTGTGGCAGTCTCCCAGACTCTGCAGAGCCTGAGCCCGTGGAATAGAAGCTCTGGTGAATGCTATAGTACATATTTCCAGTCACAACCCATACTTCCTAATCATAATGCCTATCAGGACACACCAAAATCTGTATTTTAACATTAAAGTTGGGATGCTGGTACATAGTTCAATTTAGAGTCATTTCAGAACATTTCCTTGCCTATTTAGATGTTTTTGTACAACTGTAATTATCAGTCAGTTGAACTTAAATGAATTTTTAAATTTTGTAATTCATTTTTCTTTTTGAGAAAGGGCTTCACTGTACAGTCCAGATTGGCCTTGGACTCTATAGAATTCCTGCTAGCCTTGAACTTGGGGTATGACTGATATACCCAGTGGCTCTCCACTGGAGAAAAGTGATTTAACCTTTCCCACCAGGCGTCAGTTGTAAATAGTTTGATGGTTAGGGCTGCCACTGTGTGTC
This sequence comes from Mus pahari, assembly GCF_900095145.1. Taxonomy (NCBI): domain Eukaryota; kingdom Metazoa; phylum Chordata; class Mammalia; order Rodentia; family Muridae; genus Mus; species Mus pahari. Next base: position 4,599,913 of record NC_034610.1, read on the forward strand.
CACTTCCTCCTCTCCATGCTGGGAGGGGTCTCAGTACTGCCCCAGGCCCTCTGCGTTCTTCTGTGCCCAGTCCTGTTGTGTCTAGAAGACAGCTTCCTTGGCGTCATCTACTACCTTTGTCTCTTACAGTCTCTGTCTCCTCTTCCTCAGGGGTCCTTGACGTCTCAGGGGAAGGGTTTGGTGAAGACACCCCATTTAGGACCAAGTGCTCTCAAGTCTCTCGTTCTTTACAGACTGTGGGTCCTTGTGCCAATTTCCTCCCACTGCAAGGAAAAGCTTCTCTGGTAAAGGCTGAGTGTGGTGCCGCTCTGTGGGGATGCCAGTGTCATCTTATTGATGTATTCCTTTAGCATACTAATTTAGTAAGATTTCTTCTGGGGCGCATCCTCATCTGGCTCAGGTTTGGGGCCCCCACAGCAGTGCCTGATAACTGTTGCATCTTATGAAGTGGCCATACAGCCAATCTGAGAGAGGTCTGTTATTCCCTTAACATATTCTTGCTGCTGGTGTACCATATATCTTAGAAGCAGGTCACTGCTGGCCGTTGCAGACTTTGAGGGTTTGAGGCTGGGTGATATTGATGATTTGCTGATTACTTTTCTCCTCTGGTAGCACTCGAAGTAACTTCCAGCATCATGGATGCTAGTTAAGAGGGGTGGGCATTCTAATGGCAATAGCTAGATTTTTCTGCGTTTGATGACTAAGGAAGTGGTGTCTTCAGCAATCGGGCCTTACCATCAGGCTGTGGAGAGTTAACAGATAACCATGGCAATAGCCTGTGATTTGGGGGGTGAGGTGGGGGAGTGGGCGGAGGGTGTTGGCAGGCATTGTCTGTGGGATCCCTTTGGCTAGTCACTCAAGAAATTGTTTCTCATTTCTGGTGCTGCAGGTTTTACTTGGGGGGTGTATGCTGTCCAGTTGGGGCTTTGTCTCCCCACCCTATGGTGATTCTGTCTTAGTTCCACACATACACACATGTGCGTGCTTGCATATATACAGAGGTGAGCTACTGTGGTTGCCACTTAATTTTGAGGGACATGCTACACAGCTGTGAATGAAGATCAAAACTGATGGGCTTTTGCAGAACCCAGATGTTTTCACCCCATTGTACTTTACTCAGGCACCATTACAGTTCACATTGTGTGTCATAGCCGAACTCTTTAGTCCCAGGTATTTGAAGCCGTGTCTCGTTTTCTTTCTACACATTTTTCATTTAAAGACTACAAATCCCTTGGACTGAGTTCAAGCCATGCTTTTCTTTACTAGGCTCTAGTGTAAATTGAATGGCATTTGACATGGCTTCATATTAGAAGAAGACTTGATTTCTGTGACTGTCAGAAGTTAGTGTAAGAAAGGCACCTCACATTCAGGGCCTCTTAAGCACAAACAAGGCATCTGTTTCAGTGGGCCTGTCTACTCTCCAATCCCAAATGCTTGGTATCCATGGAAACATTTGCACCAGTCAGACGGCCACATTAGCTCATCTCACGTGCGCTGCTGCAGAGCAGCTTGGGATGCCTGTGGTTGCTTAACTGAAGTGATGCAAGCGCTTTTGAACTTAGCACTAGTATTTTTCCTAGATTTTTATGTACACATGTTTTTGAAGACAAGAAGCCTGCTTGATACCTTCCGTCTGTTAAGCATCACCTCTAAGCAAAGGCTTCTAAAATGAGTTGTTTCTCTTCGGTGGCTTTAAATTCAGTAATGACTTCCAGCGATTTGTTTATGATGCACACAGTTAATTATGCCTAATAAAAACGGTTTTCTTCATAATTCTTCCCTGAGTGTAGTTTTTGAAGTTTGTTGGATCTATTTGAAAATTTCAGCTGTCATTTCTTTGTGGATTTTCCTGTGCTTCTTTGGACTCTGCAATACACAACTTTGTGACGTGGACCTCAGAGCCTCTAGCCCTCTTCCCATCGCTCTCATTCAGCTTGGATGGTTTCTGTTGTGTGTATAAAGTGTGCTTACCTTTTCATCTGTCCAGTCTGTCCTGTCCAATCTACCACGTGTAATGTGTCCTATCTAGCTTGCCATGTGTAGTCTGTCCTGTCAAGTCTGCCATGTGCAGTCTGTCCTGTCTAGTCTGCCATGTG